>NW_007251333.1:0-450 GCF_000164805.1 Carlito syrichta | reverse complement strand
GTGCCGGATTACAGGCTGAGCCACCGAGCCGGGCTTAAACTGATTTTTCAAACAGCATTGACATAGGACAGCAGAGTCCACTGTTGGGGTTCAGCCCAAGGGGCCAGGTGGGTTCTTGACTTTGTGCCGGAAAGAATTCAAGAGTGAGCCACCACAGTAAAAGGAAAGTAAGTTTATTAAAATAAAGGAGAAACAGAAAGAAGCCTGCCTTGTTAGACAGGGCAACCCCTATACATTGCTGGGGTTTCAGCTGAAAAATGAAAGTAAGTTTATTGAAATTAAAGGAAGCTACTTCATGGGCAGAGCAGCCTGGACCGGTCTATAGGAAGAACAGCAACTGTACATCGCCAGGGCTTTATTTTTTATTTTATTTTTTTAATCAATATTTTTTATTATGATATTGTGGGGTACAGTTAAGGGTTAGGTATACAAATATACATCGTTCAGGCA
>NW_007251332.1:1843-10871 GCF_000164805.1 Carlito syrichta | reverse complement strand
CACATAGACCAATGGAACAAACTAGAGAACCCAGGTATTCATCAATGAAATTACAGCAACTTGTTTCTAACAACGGTGCTAAGAATTTACAAAAGGACAGTTTTTCAATAAATGGAGTTAGAAACCTGAATAACTATATGCAGAAGAATGAAACTAGATCCCTACCTCTCATCACATGAAAAAAATGAATTAAAGAATTAAATCTAAGAACTGAAACTATGAAACTTCTTGAAGAAAACATTGGGGGAAACACACCAAGACATTGGTCTGGGCAAGTTTTTTTTCTGTAAGACCTCAAAGGCACAGGCAACAAAAGCAAAACTGGACAAATGACATTACATCAACTTAAAAAAACTCCTGTACAGCAAAGGAAACAGCAGAAGACATAAGCCACAGAATGGGAGAAAATATTTTCAAACTATTCATTTGACAGGAATTAATAACCAGAATATATAAGGACCTCAAACAACTCAAGAGCAAAATAATCTAATTTAAAAACGGACAAAAGATTTGAACAGATATTTCTCAAAAGGTATACAAATGGCCTACAGACATATGAAAATATGGTCAGCATCACTACTCATTAGAGAAATGCAAATCAAGAACCACAATAAGGTATAATTACATCCCAATTAAAATGGCTTGTATCAAAAAAGACAGGGAATAACAGATGCTAGCAAGGATGTGGAGAAAGAGGAAACTTCATGCACAATTGATGAGAATGCAGGTTAGTAAAGACATTATGTGAAACAGTATAGAGCTTCTTCAAAAAAACTTAAAATAGAACTACCATATTATCCAGCACCTCCACTACTGGTCATATATCAAAAATTTTAAAATCAGCATATTAAAGAGACATTTGCACTCCCATGTTTATTGCAGCACTGTTCACAGTAGCCAAAATATAAAATCAACCTAAATGCCCCAAAACAGGTGACTGGATATAGAAAATATAATATATATGTACAGTGAAATATTACTCAGCCATAAAAAAGAAGGAAGTTCTGTCATTTGCAGTGACAGGAATGGAACTGGAAGCCATTATGTTGAGTGAAATAAGTCAAGCACAGAAAGACAAGCATTGCATGTCCTCACTCATATCCAGGAGCTAAAAAAAATGTATCTCTAGAAATTAGAGAGTAGAATAGTGATTATCAGAAACTGGGGAGGGTGAGAGGAGAGGATAAAGCAATGTGGATGTTAAAAGAATAAATTAAGTAAAATTAAAAGAAGAATTTTATAAAAGCATACCATTTACAATAGTTTAAAAAAAAACAAAACACCTGATGAATATATTTAATGAAGGAGGTAAAAGACCAATGCATTGAAAAATATAAAACATTGATGAAAGAAATTGAAGACACACACACAAACTATGTCCCGTGTTTATGAATTAAAACAATTAATATTGTTAAAATATCCAAACTACCTAAAATGTCTTACAGATTCAATGAAATTTTTATCAAAATTCCAAAGGTATTTTTTTTCACAGAATAGAAAAATAGTTCTAGAATTTGCAGAGAATTACAGAAGAACTCAAATAACCACAGCAATCTTGACCAAAAAAACAAAACTGGAAGCATCACAAAATCGAATGTAATCTCAAAATACACTACATAGCTAGAGTAAGCAAAACAGCATGGCACTAGTATAAAAACAGCCACATATACCAGCAGAATAGATAGCTGATAAATAAATCCATACATTTACAGTCATTGATATGCAACAAAGATGCTATGAACACACAATAGAAAAAATTACAATTCTTTCAATAAATGGTGTTGTGACAACTGAATATCCACATGTAAAAGAATAAAATTAGACCTTTATTCCACAACATATATAAAAATTAGCTTAAATTAATTAAATACTTAAATATAAGGCCTGATATTCTAAAACTACTAGAAGAAAACATGGGATAAAAGCACTACAGCATCAGTGTAGGCAATACTTTTTTGGATATGACCCTAAGTGAGCAGGTAACAAAAGCAAAAATAGACAAATGGGAATATATCAAACTAAGAAGTTTCAGCACAGCAAAGGAGGCAATCAACAAAGTGAAGAGACAACCTCCAGAATGGGAGCGCATACTCACAAATTATACTTATTTAAGGGATTAATCCAAAACATATAAGAAACTCAAACAACTCAATAGTAAGAAAACAAATAATCTGATTTTAAAATTGGCAAAAGATCTGAATAGATCATTCTTAAAAGCAGACATACAAATGGTTAACAGGTATATGAAAAAATGCTCATCATTACTAACTCATTGGGGGAAATGCGACTCAAAACTCCAAATAGATATCACCTCATACCTGTTAGAATGGCTATTATCAAAAAGACAAAATATTACAAGAATTGATGAGCATGTGAAGAAAAAGAAATCCTTACATACTGTTTGTAAGAATGTAAATTAGTACAGTCATTATGCAAAAATAGTATAAAGGTTTCTAAAGAAATTAACAATAGAACTTCCATATAAACCAGCAATCCCACTACTAAAAATATATGCAAAGGAAATGGAATCAGTTTGCTGATAGTGACAGGTATTTGCACTCCCTTGTTCATTGCAGCATTATTCACAATAGGCAATATATGGAATCAGCCTAAGTGCTCATCACTAGATGAATGGATAAAGAGAGTGTGGTGTACAATGGAATACTATTCGACTTTAAAAAGAAAAAAAGAAAATTCTGCTACTTGGCAATATGGATGGATATGAAAGACATTATACTAAGTGAAATAAGCCAAGTACAGAAAAACAAATCTGCCACTATCTGATTCATATGAGGAATCTTAAGTCAAATTCATAGAACAAAGAATAGAATAGTGGTTACCAGGGGCTGGGTGTTGAGTGAGATGGGAGTGGAAATGAGAAGATGTTGGTCAAAGGATACAAAGTTTCTGTTAGGAGAAATAAGTTTGGAAATCTATTGTATAGCATGGCGACTATAATTGATATGCTGCATATTTGAAAATTGTTAAAAGAGAAGATCTTAAATGTCTTTACCACAAAAAAGTATGTGAGGTGATGGATATGTTAATTAGCTTGATTTAATCATTGCACAATGTGTACATATACCAAAACACTATGCTGTATATCATAAATGCATATTTTTGGTCTAGTAAATTTTAATGAGGCTGAAAAACATGACATATTTCAAAAGACAGCTATAGAATTTCAAAATTAATTCATGAATCCGATCTGAGCTCTCATAATTTCCTTCCTTATCTTTGAAGGAGAAAAATTTTAGTATCTTCCTGTTGGTAAGCTCTAATTTTAATTATAAAAATTTGTAAAAGCTTCAGAAGCTGAAGATATTTTTGGTGCTCTATTTAATTTTTTTAATAAAATACTTTATTTTTAAAAAGTTTTAAAATGAGTTTATTAGCAAGAAGAAGAGAGGAACAAGGAAGATTCGAGAAACTATTAAGATATTTTAAACTGATGTTGACAAAATACATACAAAATATAAAGGACTAACAAAATGGTCAGTACTATTGTATACATAGGTTGAACTACAAAATAATTTTACAAACGCTAAATACTTTCTCAAATACAATTATGGTGAGCAGCAAAAAATACATTTTGCCATTTGAAGCTTATTTTTTTTTGTTTTTATTCAACATTACTTTAATCACAAAAATTTTGTAGTTCAGTTGCTCTCTCTGTACAAAGGAGAAGCAAAACAGTTTATATTTTGCTAAATCAAATCATTGGGTATTTGGAGGTAATTATGAGACATGTGTGCAACACAAGTAATTCCAAGAACATCTCTGCTTCATAGGTTTCTTAATTTAGTAAAAACATTGTTCTTGCCATATACCAACATTTGTGTTCATACTATCCATGCAAAAATAGAAGATTTTTCCTCAGATAAACCTTTCTGCTGAATTTATGATAGTATTTGCAAAAATGTCAGATGTTTCATCTTCAACAGAAGAAACCTAATCAAACCTCCTTTTAATTCTATGAATTGAATGGAAAAGAAAGAACCATTAGTGGAATTAAGTTCATTGATTTTCTATTTTGGAGCACCAGAAAATATTGTTGTAAAACTCGTGTCATATAAGTGTAAACTTTTTCTTCTGTTGATGGACCCAACACATTGACAGTTATTGTTTGCTTTTATGTATGCACAAGAAAATTTTAAATAGAAAAGACTTAAGTTAAAATATTTTTTATTTAAAAAGTTGTGCCTTATGTAGTAATACGTAAATGTACTTTTTTCAGGTACACTTGTTAAATTGACTCTGGGTATAGTCATTTTAGAAATACTACTAATCTTTGAGGAAACTTTATATGCTCTATAACAAGACTCCTTAGACTCCATTTTTATGTATGTTTCTTATATATATATATAAGTTATAATTTGTCATCTTTGTCATTGAGCCCTCCCTCTCCCAGCCTGGCACTTTTGTGCAATTTGCAGATTTTACTGTAGGTCATTGAACTTGTCCACCTGTTGGCTGACAGGTGCTAGCAGTGGCATTAGATACTCTTCCCCTCACATATGTGGCTGCAACAAGGTGCTAGTTTCTGGATATTAGTGGCAGAGCACATTTTATGTTATCAGTAGGCATTCTGTCTGTGATCTATACAGGGGTTATCCGCAAAGGGTCAGAAATTGAGATGTTATCACTGGTCATCCTTCAGATTTAACCAATATTAAAATGGCTATGAGTTTTTGTTTGATGTATGTATTAAATTACTGTTATTTTCCCATGCATCAGAATGAGAACACTGCTCACTGTACATGTGTCTCACAGGGTATACCAGACCATGGCAGAAGTTGGAAATACAACATAGATATCTACTGAAACAATATCATCTTTCAAACAACACAACGATTAAGAATAATACATTTGTTATTATAAGATAAAACAGAAACAAATGCCAAACCAGATGGGAAACAGACATAAGCTGGAAAATGTCCAAGGTAAATAGGCATATGGTCACACTGGATGTAGCAGACATGATGTTTTTGTGTGTGTGTTTTTTTTATATTAATCAATATTTTTTATTATGCTTTTGTGGGGTACAGTTAAGGGTTAGGTGTACAATTACGTTTCATTCAGGCACCCTGTTGATAAGAGGTGTTTTCCCATCCCCAGACAGATATTTGCTACCGTTAATACCATCCCCCTCCCCCCCATAGTTTCCCAGTACTGCCAGTCTGTCTCCCTGCTCTCTTGATGGTTTCTTTGGCTTTGCAGAAGCTTGTCAGTTTAATAAGGTCCCATTTGTCTATCTTCTCTCTTATGACCTGTGGGTTTCCGGTTTTGTACAGGAATTGGATGCCAGTTCCAATTTCCATGAGAGTATTTCCTTCCTTTTCTAAGGTTCTTATGGTTTGAGGTTTTAAATTTAGATCTCTGATCCATTTGGAGTTAACCTTTGTGCATGGGGATAGATAGGGGTCCTGTTTCAATCGTCTGCATGTGGTCAGCCAGTTTTCCCAGCACCGTTTACTGAATAGGTTCTCCTCTCACCAGTGGTAGGTGGTGGGTGCTTTGTCGAAGATGAGCTGGTTGAGAAATTGAGGTTTTGCTTCTGGAATCTCAATTCTGTTCCATTGATCTATTATATGCCTGCTCCTGTACCAATACCAAGCTGTTTTGATGATCATAGCTTTATAGTAAAGTTTGAAGTCTGGTATTGTGATACCATCTGCTTTGTTTGTTTTTTTTGCTGAGGATTGTTCTGGCTATTCTTGGACGTTTGTGTTTTCCATATGAATTCCTGTGTTGTTTTTTCTAGGTCTGAGAAGAATGTTGTTGGTCATTTAATGGGTATTGCATTGAATTTGTAGATTGCCTTAGGTAAGATGGACATCTTCACAATGTTGATTCTTCCGATCCATGAGCATGGGATATTTTTCCACTTGTTCGTGTCAGCTTTGATTTCTTTGAGCAGTGTTTTGTAATTTTCATTGTAAAGGTCTTTCACGTCTCTGGTTAGGAAGATGCCACGGTATTTCTTTTTTTTTGTGGCTACTGTGAAGGCAATTGTGTTTTTTATTTGGGTTTCTGTTTGTTTATTATTGGTGTAGAGAAATGCCATTGTCTTTTATACATTGATTTTGTATCCTGAGACTTTGCCAAAGGCCTTTATCAATGTAAGGAGGCTTTTGACAGATACTCTTGGGTTTTCAAGGTACACAATCATATCGTCTGTATAGAGAGATAACTTGACTTCCTCTTTTCCTATTGAATACCTCTGAATGCCTCCTCTTCTCTGATTGCTCTAGCCAGGACTTCCAATACTATGTTGAACAAGAGGGGTGAGAGTGGGCATCCTTGTCTAGTTCCAGTTTTCAGGGGAATTGGTTCCAATTTTTGTCTATTTAGGAGTATGCTGGCTGTGGGTTTCTCGTAGATGGCTTTTACTATTTTGAGGTATGTTCCCCGTATGCCTAGATGTTCAAGGGTTTTTATCAAGAAGGCGTGCTGGATTTTATCAAAAGCTTTTTCTGCATCTAATGATATGATCATGTGATTTTTGTTTTGACATCTGTTGATGAATTTAATTACATTTATGGTTTTACAAATGTTGACCCAGCCTTGCATCCCAGGAATGAAGCCTACTTGATCATGGTGGATGACTTTTGAGATGTATTGCTGAATCTGGTTTGCTAGGATCTTGTGAGAATTTTAGCATCAAAGATATTGGCCTGTAGTTCTCTTTCTTTGTTGGATCTTTACCTAGCTTGGGCATCAATGTGATGTTGGCTTTGTAAAATGATTTGGGGAGAGTTCCATCTTTTTCAATCGCCTGGAATACCTTCAGTAGGATTGGTATCAGCTCCTCCTTGAATGTCTTGTAAAATTCTGCTGGAAAGCCATCTGGACCAGGGCTTTTTTTTTTGTAGGAAGTTTCCTTACTACGTAGTCGATTTCCTTGATCATTATTGGTCTATTTAGGGTCTCAATTTCTTCTTGTTCCAACCTAGGTAGGTTGTGTGATGTCAGAAAGTCCTCCATTTCCTTAAGGTTTTCAAGTTTGTTTCCATACAAATGTACGTAGTAGTCTCAAATGATCTTTTGCATTTCTTCAGGGTCAGATGTGACTTCATCTTTTGTGTTTCTGATTGTGCTTATTTGGTTTTTTTCTCATTTTTTCTTGGTCAGTCTAGCTAGGGGACCATCGATCTTGTTTATCCTTTCAAAGAACCAGTTTTTTGTTTCACTGATTTTTTAAATTATTTTTTTGTCTTCTATGTCCTGGATTTGGGCTTTTATTTTGGTGATCTGGATTCTTCTGATGAAATTAGGGGTTTTGTGGTCTTGCTTTTCCAGCTTCTTTAGGTGGCTTGTTAGGTTGTGAATTTCTGTTCCTTCCATTTTCCTCATGTGTGGTTGTAGGGATACAAATTCCCCTCTTACTACAGCTTTCAGGGCATCCCAGAGATTTTGGTAAGATGTTTCTTCATTTTCATTTGTTTCCAGGTATCTTTTTATCTCTCTTTTGATTTCATCATTGACCCAGGAGTTGTTTAGCTTCATGCTGTTCAGTGTCCATTTCTTTGTGGGTTTTGGGGGGACTTTGTGGTGTCAATGTTTATTTTTATTCCACTGTGGTCCGAGAAGGTGCATGGTAGAATTTTGGTCGTTTTAAATTTTCTTATGCTTGATTTATGGCCGAGTATGTGGTCGATTTTAGAATATGTTCCATGTGGTGATGAGTAGTATGTGTATTCTGTGGTCTTTGGATGGAGTGTTCTGTAGGTATCAATTAAGTCCATTTGGTCCAAAGTCACATTGAGGTTCTGAATCTCCTTGCTGATTTTTTGTCCTGATGATCTGTCTAGGGTTGTGAGTGGGGTATTAAAGTCCCCAGTTATGATAGTGTTAGAGTCGATATCTTTCTTTAGTTTTCCAAGAAGTTGCTTTATGAAAGTTGGTGCACCTATATTGGGTGCATATATGTTTAGGATAGATATTTCTTTTTGATGGATTGAGCCTTTTATCATTATGTAATGGCCTTCTGTATCTTTTTTGATTTTTAATAGCTTGAAGTATATTTTGTCTGAAATTAAGATTGCTACTCCTCCTTTCTTTTGTATTCCATTCACCTGAAAGTTTGTTTCCCATCCTCTTACTTTGAGTCTGTGGGTGTCCTTTTTGTGAGGTGAGTCTCTTGAAGGCAATAGATTGTTGCCTGATGATATTTTATCCATTTTGCCATTCTATGCCTTTTCAGTGGTGCATTTAGTCCATTCACATTTAGGCTAATAATTTAAATGCAAGAGTTGATCCCTGTCATAAGGTTCTTACAGAGTTGTTGTTCCTGTTTGTTTGTTGTATTTCTTTGGGTTTTGGAGTTGGTTCATGTGTGTTTTTAATCTTTTGCCTGTACTCTTGTGAAGAATGTTGTTGTTGTTTTTCTTTTTCTTCTGTGTTCAGCACTTTCTTAAGTGTTTCTTGTAGAGGGGGTCTGGTGGCACCGTAGGTTCTTAGGGATTGGATATCTGGAAAAGACTTCAATTTTTCCCTCACTAATGAAGCTTAGTTTCGCTGGGTAGGTATTCTTGGTTGAAATTGTTTATCTTTTAGAACTTTGAAGATAGGGCTCCAGGCTCTCCTAGCCTGAAGTGTTTCTGTGGATAAATCTGCTGCTATACCAATTGCTCTTCCCTGGTAGGTATTCTGGCCTTTTTCTCTTGCTGCCTTTAGGATTTTTTCTTTTGTAGCTACTTTGTTTAGGTGAATTATTATGTGTCTGGGAGTTGGTCTTCTCATTTGTTGTCTTGCAGGGCTTCTCTGAATCTCTTGTGCTTGAAGTTTTTTAACCTTGATGAGATGAGGGAAGTTTTCTTGAATGATTTCATGAAATGTTTGTTCCAGTGTGGTCTCTGTTTTTCTCTCTGCCTCAGGAAGCCCAATTACTCTTAGGTTTGGTCTCTTGAAGTGATCATTCATCTCTTGCAGGTTTTGTTATGTCTTTTTTAGCTTCTTTTCTATGCTTTTGAGTTTGGGTTATTTCTGTGTTTTGGTCTTCGAGCTCTGAGATTCTTTCTTCTGG
>NW_007251332.1:0-554 GCF_000164805.1 Carlito syrichta | reverse complement strand
GATTTCTAGCTTTCTCTTCAAGTTGGTAAATTAGTTCGCAGCTAGGGTCAGTTGCCTCTGGCCTGCTGTGAAGGACAGTTCAGGTTATCCTCTGTTCACCGCTCTGGGCTGCGTCTGTTTTTCAAGCTTGTTTCTCCTGTTTCAGTGTTGTTACCTTGAATCACCAGCAGGTGGTGCTATCTCAGCTGCTCTCCCCAGAGGGAGTGGGGCCAGACAGGAACCAGGCAGAGACTTGGGATGGAAGCCTGCCTCAGGGCACATGGGAGGAGACCCAGGCCAGATAGGACTTCCTGGTTGCAGGGAGGTGGCAGTGATCCCAGCAGATCTTGCCTGCAGGGCAGGAGCTTCAAGGACTGAAGCTGTGGCTCACACAGGCATGGGTGTTGTGATATGCTATGGCTGCCATGGAGGCCACGGAGGCAGTGCCAGCAGCTACTGTGTCTGCACTGCAGTGGCTGTCCAGACTGCTGTGATGCCCCAGCAGTGGTAACCGCGAGCTCCGTGTGAAGAGCAGGCTGCGATGTTGGGGTCCACAGCCCCCAGGGAGAGAGCCA
>NW_007251331.1:85532-86670 GCF_000164805.1 Carlito syrichta | reverse complement strand
TCCCTTAACACTAGGTGGTCCTGTGTTGAGAGCAGGGCTGTGTGAGTGCCAAGGTCTGGCCTCAGGAGGCACTGCTGCCTTCAGCTTTGCCCTACTGGTGGTCTTCACAGGCTGCCTGAGATGGTCACGCTACACAGAAGCTGATCTAGCAACTGGAGGCCACGGGGAGGAGAGACGCCCTGCCATCAGCTAGTGCCAGCTGACAGACACAAGAGTGAAGCACCATGGCCCACCAGCCCCGCCAGCTCTCCAGCTGCACACCAGGCAAGTAAGCCCAGGCAGACCAGAGAGATCTGCCCAGCAACCCACAGGCCATGGAAAATAAGTCACGGTTTAAATTGATAAATTTTAGGTGCTTGTTACATTGCTGTAAATAACTTGTATAACAAACTGGGTGTTCAATGGAAACATATTAGCCAGGAAAAAGGAGATGCCATTACCTGGAAAAAATCTGGTTGTAAAACATATGTATAGGATAAACTCATTTTGATAAAACACATGCCTGCAGACATATAGACAGAAAGATTAGAAGGATGTACACTAACAACAGAGGGATATAGAGTAAGGTCAACTCTGGATAGGGAAAACATGTTTTCATTTTGCTTTCCTATACCTTCTGCACGAACATACCCTGCTTTTGGACAGAACTTTTTAAAAACACCATATGTTTACTCATCAGACAGAAAGTCAGCTGGGTTCCTGAAGGGCTGGATGTGTGAATTCCTGCTATCACCTCCCGAAAGGCTGAAGAAAGCCGTGCATCATAAACCTCTGGGACTGGCTTGGGCTGACCTGCATCCTCCCAAAGCTCATGCACTAAAGCTGTAACCCCCAGAATGCAACTGAACTTGAAGTTAACAGAAGGCCACAGGGTGCACCCTTAACCAGTTTGACTGGTGTCCTCACAAGAAGAGGGGATTTGGACACAAGGAGATGCAAGGGGCACAAGGACACAGAGGATGCCACACGACAAGGCCATAGGAAGGGCCCATGTGCAAGCCCAGGAGGGAGGCTCAGAGGAGCCAACCCCGCCAGTACATGACCTTGGCTTCCAGCCTCCAGAACTGTGAGAATATTAAGTTCTGAGGTTTTGTTAGGGCAGCCCTAGCAAACTAATACCAGGACTAAGGACAATTTT
>NW_007251331.1:56212-85202 GCF_000164805.1 Carlito syrichta | reverse complement strand
ATAAAACTGCCAAATATATAATTAAAAAATCACAGAATACAGGCAGTACTTCAGGCAAAGAGAAGACAGACATGGGATCTGAGTCCCAACCTAAATGTTCAAGCTCACACAAGATACATAACTTTAAGATGTCACCACCAGTAATGAGGGGCTCCTGTAGTCTCTGTGTGAGGGTCTGTGATGCCACAGAGAACACGCAGCACAACAGCTGTACACCATGAGCGCTCAAGAGACCACAAGTGCTCGAGGTGCTCATTGTGCAATTCCAGCTCATCCCACCTCCCACAGGTCTCGGAGGGGGAACTGTAACACATCCGTGCACATCAGCACACCAAGGGCCAACTCAGCAACCAAAGAAGCACTCCACAGTGGCAGAAGAAGACACAGATGTTCAAGTAGAAACCCATAGGAAGGGGACACTCTGCCTCCTCGGGCCACATCTCATTTATACCCAGTGGGAACAGGAAATGGTGCAAACGTTCTCCAAAGCAACCTGGTGTTGTGCATCAAAGACACTTCCAGAGTGCCCACAATGGGTCAACTCTACCTGGGAGGGGAAAGCATTCCAAGAGACTACAGGGAATGTGTGGCCAGAGGGCTGATTGACCAGTGGCTGCTACCATGATGTGCAGGCTTTTACCAGGAACACAAGGCATCTCCAAGAAGAAAGTCTTTCCTTTCTTTTCCATCCTTCCATGTTACTGGTTTCCATAATGTCCCCTTGCAGCCCAAACCTGTTCCCTGCTGAAAACTCCTGAGGCAGAATGTGCTCCTCATCTTCAGTTCCCACATCTGAATGGAGGCACAACCTGGAAGACGGATATGCCTGACAACTCAGTTGCTCTCGAGATTAACAAGGAGTGCAGACCAGAAATGTGCCAATTCCTTCAGCCTGGACATCTCAAATCCAGGCAATGCATGCTATCAAGGACACAGCACCACAAGGAGAAGACCGTAAGCCCAGATGTTCCACCTCTTCTGGGCCCGGGGCATGCTGCCCTGTGAGTGCTTCCCACTCGAGACCCTGGAAAACATCTCCATGAAGCCTGCTAGCAGCTCCACTTACCCAGGATGAGGTGTAGCTTGGTGTCCGTCTGGAATGCATAGTGCAACGTCACCAGGAATGGCGACTGACGGATGTGCTCCAACACCTGCCGTTCTGTTCGTGTGTGTTCAGTGGTCTTGGCCTTCTGGATGATGGTTGCCTTTTTCAGAACCTTCATGGCATACAGCTTTCCAGCATCATGGCCACTGATCTTACGAACCAGAAACACTTTACCATAGGCTGAAAATAGAAAGATAAAAAGAATCAAAATGCTATATAGAATGGAAACTTATTGGAAATAAACTTATTTAATGCACAAAAATCCTCTCTCAAGGAAGAAGTATCTTTGCTGCTGATTCAAATAGTTATTTGACATTTCCTCAACTTGATACCAAATAAATTTCCAGGGCTCACCTTAGCATGTCCATATCTAGCACTGCTGGCTGAGCTATACCTTCCTCTTTCACTGTGACTTTCACTTCAGCATTTTTAGCTGTAGGAAGCTAGCTGTTATTACGACCCACTAACCAGCACAACCCAGTTCTAAAACATGTAGGAAATTTCAGACACCAGATAAAACCTCTAGATTATTGTAGACAAAGGAGATGGTGCCTAAGAATCGCATACACATGTGTAAATCAAGTTCCTCAAATATTTCTCTACTTATAAAAAAGCCTAAAGCAACACAAGCTGACATTATATGAAAAAGAGACCTTCATACTTCTGAAACACAAGAAGACCTTAAGCTGATGGTCCAGACAGGGCCCCGTGCTCTCAGGCAGCAGTTCATGGCCACTGCAAGACCTCCCACACTGTGTGAGGAAGGTCCTACTGGGCACAGGCCAGTAGGGGGCCACTCCTCCAGGTGGTGAAACTGGGGCCACGTGGGCACTGTGATCCATGGGCAGAGCAGGTTCTCTGCACTTATTTCCCTAGAGAAGCAGGGTAGGGGAGGAAGAGAAGAACCGGCAGGCCAACAGAGAACCCATAACATTGTGAGAGGGAAAAGGTAGGTCTTAGTTCATCCCTGCAAGGTATGAATTCTCTAGTGTTGATCTCTTGACAGATGCAAATGCCTTCTGGGATGTTTAAAGTCAACCACCGTCTAGAAGCTTTCATCAGACCATCCTGGAGTTTGTCTGAGTTCTAGCCCGGACCTATACTTCCACACACCCAGTTCACACCTGCAGTATGATCCACCTGACTCTATTACAATCTACCCTTTAGAGGAAGAGAGCTTGGGAAAGGCCTTCAGGGAAGGGTTTGTGCACCCAGGATGCTGCTCAGGTCAGTGGCACGGGGCGAAATGAGCACTGACACATGAAGAACAGAGGAGGGCTGAAGGCTTCAGTCACCTGAAGACAAGGATCATCACCAGTCAAGGATGTGCCAGTGCCAGACCCCGTCACCTTAGGACAACGATCAACCAGCGCCAGGCTCCAAAACTCTGAGGACAAAAGATCAGAACCTGTCAAGGACATGCCTACACCAAGCTCTGTCACCTTAGGACAAGGATCAGTGCCTGTCAAGGATGTACCCGTGTCAGGGTCCGTCACTTTAGGACAAGGAGCCAGCATTGATCAAGGGCATGCCCATGCCGGGCTCCATCACCTTAAGTCAAGGATCAGCACCAGTCAAGGATGTGCCCATGCTGGACTCTGTCATGTTAGGACAAGGATCAGCCAGCACCAGGCTCCAACACCCTGAAGATAAGGATCAGCAGCTGTCAAGGACGTGCCCACATCAAGTTCTGTCAACTTAGGACAAGGATCAGTGCCTGTCAAGGATGTGCCCATGCCAGGGTCCATCACCTTCGGACAAGGATCAGTGCTGGTCAAAGACGTGTCCTTGTCAGGTTCTGTCACCTTAGGACAAGGATCAGTGCCAGTCAAGGATGTGCCTGTGCGAGGCTCTATCACCCTGAGGACAAGGATCAGCACCTGTCAAGGACATGCCCATGCCAGGCTCTATCACCTTAGGACAAGGATGTGCCCATGCCAGCCTCTATCACCACAGGAAAAAGATCACCACCAGTCAAGGATGTGCCCATGCCAGGCTCTGTCACCTTAGGACAAGGATCAGCACCGGTTAAGGATATACCCATGCCAGGCTCTGACAACTTAGGAAAAGGATCAGTGCCAGTCAAGGATGTGCCCATGCCAGGCTTCATCACCCTGAGGACAGGAATCAGCGCCTGTCAAAAACATGCCCGTGCGAGACTCTGTCACCTTAGGACAAGGACCAGCATCAGTCAAGGAAGTGCCTGTGCCAGGCTTTGTCACCCTGAAGACAAGGATCAGTGCCAGTCAAGGACATGCTCATGCCAGGCTCCATCATCCTGAGGACAAGGATCGGTGCCAGTCAAGCACATGCCTGTGCCAGGCTCCGACTAAACCTTCCCACATACAAGTCACTTGGTCCTCACGACAGTCAGTGATGCTGGGACTTTCAGGGATTTCACTTCCCTATGAGGATCCGGGTTCAGAACAGTCAAGGAAGCAGTCACAAGATGGGGCAAAAAGCAGACCTCATTCAAATTTAGGCAGTGTGACTCCAGAGACCACAGCTTTAACTATAAGTGGGTAAGAATGTGACCCCGCATGAGTACTGGGTATCAGGTACTGCAGGGCCTTAGAAAAGTCAGCCCTGGAAACACTGAACACACCCGGGAACACAGAGAATGTCACCAAAGTATGTGTGTTCCCTCATAAAACACAGAATATTGTAGGTTAAGACCTCAGTAAGGCAGGCATGAACAAAAAAAAAGGAAACAACAACTTTCAGGGCATAACAAATTAACCTAAAATGTAAAAACAAAAAAGTTTATTTGTTTAGAAGCAATGAAATGAAGCTAAAAAACACAGCGTCCTACACATAGCCTTGGGCTTTGGGGTTCCAGATTCCTCTCTCTAGAGCACTGTGGTCCTTGGACATCACAGAATCCGTTATCCCCTCTAAAGCAGGAACTCTTCCCATAGATCACCCAGGCAAGACTGCTAAGCTGGGTCCTAGCCACCTTCCATCTGTCCTTCAGCTCAGTGTGACCATGTGACAGGCAGGCTGCATTTGAGACTTCTCAGACACTGTAGGTATGATTAACTCATTTCTAACACCCCTTTAAGGAGATGAGAACAATCATGTCCACTTACAGATGAAGACACTGAAGTGTGGAAGTATCACTTGGGCATTTGCCCAAGACACCACTTACCTAGCTAGTCTGACTCCTGGACCACAACCTTACCTATTCCCTAGCTTCCTGCCTTAAGTGAATGTCCTTACAGGCAAATAAGCCGGGACCAGACATCAACAGAAGCCACAATGCAAGTCAGGTGCTATGAGAGTGGGAAGGATCCAGGGTGCTGCTTCCAAGATAAGGATGTTTTTCCAAGAGCCCACTTTATAGATGAGAAGCTCTGAATGCTAGAAGGCATTTCTGACACTAAGTGGAAACAGGCCTCTTGATAATTTTCACCTGTTGGTCCTTCTGTACCCTCCTGTTCGAAAACATAATTTTTAAATATCTAAAAACACTGTCATGGCATCTTACTTGTACTTCCTGAAGCCAGTCTTAAAGTAAGATGACTTTGAGACCTCTCACCACTAGGAGGCTCCCTTGATGTGTTCTGTGGGTTTGTTAATATTTTTTTTCTTTGATTTCTTTCCCTGTTTTTTTGAGTCTGTTGCCCAGGCAGTGGCATGATCACAGTTCACCTCAGCCTTGATGTCCTGGGTTGAGGTGATCCTTTCATCTCAGCCTCCTGAGTAATTGGGTCTACAGGCGCAAGCCACCATGCCTGGCTATTAAAAAAAAATTTTTTTTTGTAGACACAAGGTCCTACTATGTTGCCAAGGTTGGTCTCGAACTTCGGGACTCAAGTGATTTTCCCATCTCAGCCTCCCAATGTACTAGGATTATGGGCATGAGTCATTGCGCCTGGCCTTGATTTCTTTGTTACTTTGTTACTTTAAACCTATTTCACTTAAAATATGCTTGAGGTAGTGTAGATGTTCATGTATGTGGTCAAATAAAATAAAGTCATCCTTATTGCCATGCTACACTCTATATGGTCAAATAACACACAGTCATCTTCCTTGCCATGTGATGCTCAGAAGTCTCCGAATAATCTGAATGAGAGATCACACACCTCTGATACAATTATATTTATCCATCGGAATGTGTCAGGAAAAAGATAGGTGGAAGCTCGCAAGTTTTTTGCTTTTATAGCCACAACTGACACGAAAGTTGCAGGACTTCTATCACATGGTAAGTACCAGAAGAAGCCTAAGCCAACAAAACCCAAAGTATGCCTACACCATTCCCCACAACAAAATACTTCAGACCAAGCTACTCTTTCGGAGAGGCTGTATGATTAAGGGCTTGCAGCACCCATAGGGATTCACATTGCCAGGGGGAAAAAGAGCACATTCGCAGTTGGAGAGACCTGAAGAAGCCTTGCTGGTTAATGTGACGGTTGGAGCAGAGATGGATGTGCCCTCTACCCCAAGGCCACCCCTGCTTTCTGGTCATTCAGGAGGGCCACAGACATGGGAGCTGGTGAGGACACTCTCTTCTTTAGTCTGCACCTACTGCACAACTCCAGTTGACACCTGCCTGTCCTTCCTTACAGCTGTGCTGACACTGGCACAGCATTCCAGCTACAACAGCATCTTTAGGAAGCTGCTATGGGTGGGGAACACTGTTGGGGCCAAAACAGACAAACGTCAGGGCACTGTTGCTGGATCCTGCACAGGGCACCTGTGCACATTGGGCCATGCTGCTGGGGGAGAACCGAGCTTCAGGTCATTGCACAAGTCTGATGTCTACAGCATGCAGTGCCCACGTGCTCTCCGAGCCATCCCCAGAAGCCATGCCTCTGCTGCAGATCACACCAGCTACAGCAGGACCAGGGCCTTTCCAGAATACTCTGTCAAGAAACATGACCAACACTGCATGATATTAACTCGCTTCCAGAGGACTCATTCCTGCAGTGCTTGGCTGAATTTGAGGGGGATGTTCTGCTTGTTCTGAGACTGAGCAAACAGTCAATGAAGAACAGGAAGGATGATGTCCTGACTTGGCTTGGCAGACACCTGTAACCGTGTAAGTGAGGTAGATCTCTTGGGCCAGGCTCTAAGATACCATGTTGGAAGCTGCCAAAGACCGGGGTACTCCAAAGACCATTTCAGAAGAGAGAACTGGGTCAAGACAACTCTGCAGATTTCTGCACAACTGGAGAAACTTTTTTTTTTTTTAAATTTCAACAGCTTTCAGGGTACAAATGGTTTCTGGTTACATGGATGCACTGTACAGTGATGAAGAAGTCTGGGTGCTGAGTGTACTCATCACTCCCATCTGTGCATGTTATAATCAACAGGTACTTTTTCAATCCTGTCCCTTGTCCCCCTCCCCCTTCTGAGTCTCCAGCATCCCCCATACCATTCTCTGTGCCTCTGTATTTCCTTAGTTTAGCTCCCACTTATAAATGAGATAATACCATGTTTGGTTTTCCATTCCTGTGTTACTTCACTTAGGATGATAGTCTCCAATTCCATCTAAGTTGTAAAATACATGATTTCATACTTTTTTATAGCTAAACAGTATTCCATGGTGTATACAGACAACGATTTCATCATCCACTGGCCGGCTGATGGGCATTCAGGTTGATTCCACATCTTTGCCATTGTGAATTGTGCTGCAATGAACATGCAGGTGTCTTTTTTGCATAATGACCTCTGTTCCTTAGGGTAGACAACTAGTAGTGGGATTGCTGGATCAAATGGTAGATCTACTTTTAGTTTTCTGAGAAATCACAAAGCTGGAGAAAGACTTCTACTGGGGGAGAGGAACGCTAAAACACCAGAATTTATTTAATAAAAATTGTGTATTTATTCTGACATGTTTAAATTTCAGTCACTTTCAAAGCACTCATCGTTTGATACAATACACCAATCAAAATGCTTTTTCCAATGCTCAAAACAGTTTTTGAACTTTGATGCTTTTTGGTGTTTCTGCCGTTTTTGGTTTCACCTCTTTCACATCAGCAAAACTGAAGACTTCATCCAAGGAATAAAAAGAAAGTCACTGGGGGCGAAACTGAGTGAATAGGGAGGGTGGGACATAGGGGCCATGCCATTTTTGGTCAAAAACTGCTGAACACTCAGTGCAGTGTGGGTTGGTGTACTTGTAATCACCCATCACGAAAAGGCAAACATGTTGAAAGAATCTCCAAAAAAATTCACTGAAGCTGAATGCAGTCTCTCACAACAATGCTAGCTGGTACACTGATGCCAATGGGGTCCTAGAGCACTTACCTAGGGGGAGACCTGTATTACAAGGGGCCCGCCTTACAAAAGATAATTCCAGGTTTTTTTGGGTCCCCCTCATATAAGGTTGGAGAAACGCTACAGATACCTTCTGAAGGTTACTTCTGTTCAAACTGAAATGTTCTACTAGATGTACACAGTACGATGTTGACAAACCTTGTTGATAATGATTTCATTGGCTTGATGACAATGGAAGTCATGTAAAATAAACTAAAGGAGGTATCATGGGGAAACTTCTGGCTCCTTGGAGCAGGCCTCCTATCAGCTTGCTTTTCGAAACGTGGGACTCCTACTCCATTTGCCACAATTATCATTGTGAATCGGGTTTTTAGCACTCGTTGTCATAATAAAGTTGTTTTTTAAAACTGACTGACAGTTTTAAAATAAGAAGACATTCATGCTGCCATGTCAAAAACCACTGCACAATTTCAACTTCTCTTTTAAGCCAAGTAAAGCAGTCTTCCTGGTGAAGTTCACTTTGAACATAAGCTTGTGTTTTTACTTCATTTATAAAATTTGGATTTATTAAAAATGTTCAGGAAGTAGTCTTTAATTTTCACATTAAAATGATGATGAGGTCAACCACAAGAAAAATATTTTTACAATCTGCAAAAACAATCAATTTGCAATGTAATAGAACGAAATACAAGCAAAATTGTTACGTGTATACATTGACGTGCATTCTAGGGAAGCAGCCACAGCCATAGGAGGTTCAGTGCTGTCATTCACAGGCCTCTAGTGGCCGTCCTCCCTACGGTGCTCCACTTGGGCATGTACTCTCACCTGGGCCAAATGGCTTGATCACCGCAAGACCAACACCTTCTGTTACTCAAAGTTTTGTTAATGCAGCTTAAAATTGTATACTTTATACAAAGGGTTCCCAAAAAGTATATATACATTTTAAGAAAGCATTAAAATTATAATAATAAGATGAACGCAAGTCACGTCTGACTTCTGCCATTGCAAGAGGTGCTCAAAGTGGTTGCCATCAGTGTCCAGACACTTCTGATGAAGGCAAACGTCTCTTAAAATGTGATACATTTTTTGGCACCACTGGTATATATTACCTGTTCACTATGTCACACTTTGGGTTCATATCAACCTTATCAACTATTGTATTTGCACTATCACTTAAACAAACTACAGCAGAAACTCTCTCAACTTCTTCCACCTGGCCAGCTCCCAAGATAATATTCCCTTGCCTGCTGTACTTGCGCTGCCTATGCTGACAGCCCACAGCCAGCTCATTCATGCATTTCTGCCCCTATCCGGTTCCACACCACTCATGGATGCCTGTTGCCTTACCTGTCTATGCGTGTTGATTGTGTAATTATTATGAAATTTCATTAAATATTGCAGAAACCATTGAAATGTGTATGTAAAAGAAAAGAGAAAAATGAGGTTGGAAGCTTTGAATGGACTAGGTAAAAGCAAGACACTTTAAAAAAAAAAGGAACTGCTGAAAAATTAAGAAAACTATAAAAGACTAGGGGAAAAGTTGTGAAAATCTAAAAGGACTTTTGTGCTCAGATTACTTCAAATATGTCTAGTGTTCACTCCACTTTAAAGAATCTGAAATCATTGATTTTAGATGATGCATTCAACTGTGTATGCAAAATCATCATTGTTTATGAACTTATTCTCAGAGTCCTGTGCCTACATCCAAAGACTGGCAAGTGAATTTACATATTTTAAGTGAAAAATATGTTCAAAAATACATAGACGTCCTTTTTAAATGATTCCCACTTGAACTAACTTTTTTTGATTGACTACAGGTAGCAACTGTGGATGAGAAGGTTTCTACTAACTGAGGGGTCTATCAATCCCTGCTGAAATACATCCTTCCAGGTGACTAGAATCTTGAGGATGGTGACTTGGTTGTCAACCACATTAGCTATGCTTTCCGGCATGCTTATACCCTCAGTCTGGTAAATGACCTTTTGTGCCATTACCTACTTGATAAAAGAGAATTCTTCTGGCTCGGAACATGTGATTTCCAACTGCTCTCATGATAAACAGCAGCCATAACATAACCCCAAGTTCCTAAACTATCTGGTTCTCCCTGGCTCTCTCCGCCTTTTCCCCATCTCATCCACTACCTCCTTCAGAACTCAGATCAGCCATTCTTCCCTGGCTTCCCAAAGACAAGTCTTTTTACATGAGGTTCTCATAACTCCATACACTTCTGCACCACAGAAACCATCAGAAACACAGATTGCTACACTGTCTAACTTCCACTAAACCATAAATTCCACGAAACGTTTGGCCTACGTCTGATTTTACTCACTGTAGCACTAGCAAGTGACTCTGGAGCTGCCACATCACAGAAACTCCATACTTGTGAATGCATGTGAGAGAAAGACCAAGGGCTCTGTAGGACACTGCCAAATCCCTCTGTGTCAGTAGACCCTTCTGACCCAAGTTAAAGCTAGGGCTTGAGCAAAATACTCCAGCAGTGCAGATCCACAGTACAGAGCCACAGCTGGTTCAGCCCTTTCTCTTTTAGGAAGAAACAATAAATGTGCATGAAATAATCCCTTTTCATTCTGGCATTACATCTGAGTCCTGGTGAAAGTGAGCTCAGGGATCCCAGTTGCCACCATGTTAGGATAGGAAAGTGTCTAAACATAGTGACATCTATATATGGTCACTGCTTTGTAATCTGCCATAATATGTAATAACTAATCCCAGTGCCCAACCACATCCCTTCTTATGTGTGATTTAGTTCAGGGAAAGACTCCTGTCTTTCCACATATGATCTGTCCTGTGGCACTAGCACCCGGTTGCCTGTCTCTACCCTCCCCCTGAAGAACTTCATTCACCCAAGAGAGCAGTGCCAGAAACGAAGCCAAACAAGACACATGCTCTTGAGACTCTAGGTCTCACTCGTCCTGCCCTGGAATGCTAACCTTGCTAACAGGCCGGCCGGAAGGACATGGTAGGTGATGCTAAGGTCATGTGTAAAACACCTCAGTGGAACCACTAGCACTGAAAGAATCCTCAGAGAAGCAGACGCACTTCAGTATCATCACAGCACAGTCCATACATTCAGAGCAAACATAAAACACAAACATTCTGAAGTCAAACGTGAAAAGGACTGACCATTATCTTGTGCTTCTAAAGACTCAGCTGAAACATCTGATTAAACTCAGAAATGTCCAGCCCAGGAAATTCTCTAAATCTACCCTGTGTTAAGACCGATCAACAGAAAGCACCTCACCTGGACCACCCCAGGAGCTAGCATCTACTCAGAAGGACTTCGGCCAATTGAGGTGTGCTCTTCTGTATGTGACTTTAAGAGAGTCTACGTGAAATCATCATTATGCTTTTGCAAGAACGTGTTTCTCCTGTCCAAGATGCTTCTCTAATGACATTATGTGATGCCCATGACACAGGAGCTGTAGATAACTTCAGTGCTTGTTAAAAGTCTTGGTGGACCAGTGTTTTTTTTCCACGTTGTGGGCTGTGGTCCATTAGCGGATGACGACATCAACTGAGTGGGTCCAACCAGCATTTAAAAACTGAGGTAGAACAGGATATGCTAAAGGTGTTCCGTAAAACTCCTGTTTCCTCTTTACAGACCCATCATACACATGTGTGTGCATATGAATGTAAACAAATCTGAGCCCATAGGAAGGGGAAGAAGGGGCAGGACAGAGCCATAGCCACACAGGTGCTGGTGCCTGAGGCCCCAGTGTGAATCCGGGACACGCTCTTCCCGAAGTGGGGCTGTGGCAAGACGTTGAACTCGGCTCTGCCTCCATCTCCTCAGTCGGGAGAGTCATAGTCCCTACAGGAACGGTAATGCAGCTTGGGGCTAAATAAGTTACTGTAAGCATCGGACTAGGGCCTGGCAGAGAGCAAACACTATGCAACTGATAGTGAAAAAGTGCATGCGTGTGGTGTGTGTGTATCTGTACACACATAAATATACACACCATGCTGCAACCTCAAAATGGACCTCTTCCTTGCTATGGGTAATAGGCAAAGAAGTTTGAAAGTCACTGTCCTAGATAAATGCATGCAGCCACTTTTATTAAAAAACACACATTATGTAAGCCAAAGACTTGTCTCTTTGCCCCCCTCTTGGAAACCTCAGTGTTAAATTTAGGACTCACACACCATGGCTATCTCATCCCAGATGTCTACAACACTGACTGCATTTCCTCTAATCTGTCTTTCATTCTGTTTTTCCTTCTTTTTTCATTTTCTAGGTTCTCTGTCTTTGTTTTTTTGTGCTGTCTTTGAAAACACATAAACTTCAAAGCACATTTAAAATAAAGTGTATCTGATTTTACATACTTATCAAACAGAAGCAGTAATTCCTACGCCCCTTTACACAGATATCTCAATATATACTACAGCTCAAGTATTTTAAAAAATACCTTCAAAACAAAGTGTTTCAATGTAATTTTAAAGTAAAAATGGAGAATTTAAGCCACTTACTATAACTACTTTTTAAGTTAGTCATTGTTGCCAGGATTTATAAAATCATAAAAGTAAAGTTCCTAAAATTAAAGTTTGGCTGATGAAAAATAGATTACTCTTCTAACATTAAAAAAAAGCTGTGACCCCAACATATGTTTGGTTTAGCAAACTGATGCCAAAAGTCAAGAAAGGAGACACAGTACACACATGAAATCAAAGGCCGTGATCTCTCTGAGGTAGGCCATTCGTCTAGCATAAACATTTACATGCTCTCTAGATAAGAGATACATAACAAAAGTGCCTCAATTCCAGACTTAACTCAATTCTAGTTTTTGAATTAGCCAGAACCACTTGGCTCACTTGCTTAACCACTGGAATGGCCAACACAGCTGTCCAGCACAGTCAGGGACACTGAGTGGTGCATTTTCTCATGGATGGTGGCAGCTCCTGAAGAAAGCCTTCATATGTAACAAGGCTGAAAAATAAAAGCAGTAAAGGAACCAGCTACCAATAGATTCCATTTAGAAATACTGCAATTAGCTTGACTAACTGAAGACAAATTGTATAAGAATCTTTCTTCTAACCTTCAAGTTTCAGAGAAAGCTATGAGATCTATATGCATTCAACCTCTCATGACTACACGTGTGCAGGGCTGTGGTCAACTCATGACAGCTTCCACATGGAATGTCCATGTCATCCATAGGCCATTTCAACCCCAGGCCCAAATAACTTAGAAACCAATGAGTTCTGGCCCAGTTGAAAAGAAGAAAAGCTGAACAGGAAACCATGTCTGACTGTGAGGACTACACTTGGAGACAACTGTCTGTGGACTTCACCACCAAGCATCTTACTAAACAAGAAACAGTGCACACAGGAATCAAGGAAGACCGGAAGCACATTCATAAATGATTCCCTACCTGTATCTCAATACACAAGCTGTCTGCCTAACTAAAGAGCTGGGTCTTGCCCGCTGAAGTCAGTGACCATCTGCAGTGGCTGCTGAGGGCACCCCACCTGGCCCCTCTGCAGACTGGTGCACTGTTCTCAGCTGCTGTGCTGGTGGCTGCTAGTGACCCACAGCTGTCCCCTTCTCTAGAGAAGAGCTTCGGGTGACCAGGAGCTGCCTCAGTTGGGAGGGTACGTTCTGCCATTCCCTATTCTCCCCATTCCAGTCAAGCAACCTGCAGCCCTTGATTGCTGTGAGTATCAAAGGCCTGCCTCCGGGCTCTTGCCCCAAAACCTCCTGCCAGACCTCAGCTTCACCTACATGCTTTCCAGGCTCCGCCCTTGCCATCCTACTTACTCACCTGTCTTCTCTGTGAGCACTCCTGCAGTAAATCACACAGCCTGACTTCCATCCTGGGCTCTGCTTCTAGCTAACATGACCTCACACAGCATCAGCAACTAAGCAAATGGTGTTTCCACTAGACAGACAATGTCAGTCGACACCTTCATACCATACAGAATCACCTTTTGATTATGGCATAAACATGTAACCACTAGATTTACATAAACACGGCAGGCTTACACTGAAGCATATGGTATGGTGGGTATACACATACAAAATAATAAATTTTTGAAGGACAATTTAATGAATATATACTTTTAAAGGTACTATTTTAATAGGGATACTTTCCAAACACTTAAAAGAATAAAATGACAAATGATGACTAACTCATCATACTTTTAAAGACAGTCTTTAACCAAGACTTGGTTTGACTCAACCAAGGTTTTTTTTCCCCCTTTATCAAGTCACCAAAAAGTAGCAGTGTCTTTTTAAATTGCCTACTGCGATTTCCAGCACCCTCTAGTGGCAAATTACCAGAAGAAATAGAAGTATGCCTATTTAATAAATGAAATGTGTTTCTGAAAATTTTCTGCAAAAAAGATTGAAGAAAAAAGACTACCATGTCAGGGAGATTTTCATAGAGACTGGGACAAATGATTAAAGAAATATCACAAATCGCATTTCAAGACATACTTGAAGCTGGGGTAGACAGTCCCAAGACAGTATCTATGGGGAAAGCCATTGTTTCCGCAGAACAGCTTGCAGGATCTGCTGGTGATTTGATGACAAAAAATTTTTAAAAATTAAAGAAATAAATAGCATGATAAGGAAAAGGTGACCTTCAAAAGTGGGTACCAGGGACTGCAGGAGCATAGGTGGGTTTTGCTCATGGGACCCCACCGCCTTGCACTCTGCCAGTTCTCACTCCATTGCTTCTACACTCAGAAACAGGTCCATATCCATGCAACCAGCTCTGCATCTTGTGAGGTCAGATGCAGGACGTGGATTTTTAAATACTCTCTGTTCTGTCCCCAGTCCACAACAGTACCTGCCTCTCATTGCATACATGTGAAAGATGAATACCAAAAGCAATGGTCATGAACTGAGAGGTTTTAAATGGGAAAGTGACAAGATCAAACCTGCACTTTGGAAAGACCAATCTGGCTGTGATGTGGAAATGGACCAGCAAGGACCAGCCTGCAACCAGGAAGACCTTGGCAGTGGTGATTCCTCTACTGCAGGACATACTTTAGGGTTCACAATAAAATATCCACTAAGAAATGACATTCACTTAGGAATCCCGCTAATCAGAGAGCCTGGTAATGCATTACTGTCACGTAATTATATTAGCTCTTTTAGAAACTCGGCTACTTTCCCTTTCAGCTTCAACAATAATAGCTACAACTTTTTTTAAATAGTTAAAGCTGGCTAAGTGTGGTGGCTTATGCCTGTAATCCCAGCACTTTAGGAGGAGTGCTTGAGCCCAGGAGTTCAAGACCAGCCTGGACCATACAATAAGACCTTGTTGCTACAAAAAAATCTAAAAATCAGCCAGGTGCGGTGGCATACACCTATAGCCCCAGCTACTTGGAAGGCTGAGGCAGGAGGATTGCCTGAGCCCAGGAGATCAAGGTTGCAGTGAGCTCTGATTGTGCCACCGAATTCCAGCCTGGGTGATGAAGTGAGACTCTGATTCAAAAAAAAAAGATAAAACGTAAATAGCCCTTATTATGTGTGAGGCAATCTAAACACCTTATTACTCATAGCACGTATATCTTAGTGTAACTGTTAACCTACAATAAATAAAGATTGTTCAGAACTAAAACACTGCATAGTTAAGAGAAGAAAACAAGAAAGAAATATAATTTTTTTCATTTGATGAGTTGTTTGAGGTAACATACAAATCAATTTCTTTTAAGTGCTAATAAACGTCAATTACCAATATTCCATTTATGAGATTTTTTTAACCTGTTAAATTTGCATTATTAGAAAGACTAAAGGTCTCAAAGAGGGAACGTCATGGGACTCTGGGAGAAATGACAAGCAAAGGAGCCCAAGTAGAGAAGACTCAGAAGCCACTTCAAAGTTTCTAGCTTAGAAAGCTGATCAGAAGATTAGCAGAAGGCCAAGGGAAACAAGACAGCTCAAAAAGAAGCAAAGCAATCCTGAGTGAAAGAGATCTTGTAGGGCTACCAGACACAAGTGTCAAAAAGTAGACCTTTCATATTCAAATATGCCACAAAGTCAGGATAGTTCATTAATAGTATTTTGTTCTGGTTTAAATGTGTAAAAGTTAATTAATCATGACAGTTTTCAGTTTCCTCTCCAAAGAAAACCTTACATGACACAAGGACATCTGATGAGGTTTTTTTATTATTCTAAGCAGTACTGAAAAAATATCTTTAAAAGGTAATGAAACTAAAAGATTAGCAGTGAAATTTTTTAATAAAAATTGAGATTTTATTATATTCAGAATAAAAGTTTCCACCTACTCCATGTAGTCATCAAAACTGTGATTTTTACATACAGAGATACCTACAATGACAAGTCTCAGTTATTGCATCTTCTCAAAAAAGCACTATCCTGTCAGCTGACAAAAAGAAGCAGTGTACATGGCTGATGGAAGGCCCATTACAGAACAGTACACACACGTGAAAAGGAAATGCACAAGAACAATGCACACATATGAAACAGAAACGCACAAGGAGAAGAGGGGCATACACATGAAACAGAAACACACAGGAAAGTGCATATGTGTGAAATGGACACACACAAGGGAAACAGTGCACACACATGAAAAAACACACAAGGAGAACAGTGCACACGTGAAATGAAAATGCACAAGGAGAACAGTGCACACGTGAGATGGAAACACGCAAGGAGAAGAGTGCACATGTGTGAAATGGACATGAACAAGAACAGTGCACACACATCAAACAGAAACACGAGGAAAACAGTTTATAAACATGAAACAGACATGCACAAGGAGGACATTACTGGTGCCTTTGCAGACTGTCATAAAGCCTGTGGTCAAACCACTCAAAGCTGAGATTGATAATGAGTCAGGTATTGAATGTGTTGAAAGAAAATACATACAACATTTGATGTTATAATACTGATATTAAAAATTTCACACATGAAATGGGCCGATAATTTTCCTTTCTTGTACTGCTAGGGTTTGTCTTTTGAACCAAGGTTACACTAGCCTCACACACTGAGTTGGAGGAAATAATCTCTTCTACTGTTCTCTGAAAGACTTTGAGGAAGATTATACCTTGACTGTGTAGTGGAATTCATTCTTAAAATTGTACCAAGTGACTTCCTAGTTGGAAGACTTTTAGTTACTAACCAATTTCTTTAACAGTTTAGGACTATGCAGGCTTCTTATTCCTTTTTCAGTTTGGTAATTTATATATTTCAAGATTCCCGTGGATGTTAAACTCTGAGGAATACTACCTCAGAACACTATATAATTCTTGTCATCTCCCAAATTATATGCTATTTTGTTTGATTCTTCTGTTTTCTTTTTTAACTCCACAAATAAAGACATCACAATTGGTGGGGCTTGGTGGCTCAGTCTGAAATTCCAGTACTTTGGGAGGCTGAGACGAGATTACCTGAGCCCGCGGGTTTGAGAACAGCCTGGGCAACTTGGCGAGACCTCATCTCTACAATTAAAAAAGAAATAGCCAGGCATGGTAGCATGTGCCTGTAGTTCTGGCTACTTGGAAAGCTAAGACAGAAGGATCGCCGGGGCCCAGCAGGACGACGCTAGAATGGCCATGAGCGTGCCACTGCACTCCAGCCTGGGTGATGAAATAAGACTCCAACTCAAATAAATAAATAAATAAATAAGACATCACAACTACAGATTTACACAGTCAGTACTACTTAGATTTTGTTTGGTCACCAATCCTTTCTGCATCTCAGAAATCCTCCAGGGATCATTTTTCTTCTTCCTAAAACTTCATCTTTTAGAAAATCTTTTATCTACTGGTAGAAATCACACTCAGATTTTGTATGTCTGAAAATATCTATTTTGCCCACACTCCTGGAAAACAGTTTTGCTGGGTATACAATTCTAGATTAACAGTTATTCTCCCTGGGCACTTTGAAGATATTATTCTACTTTCCCATGGTTTCCCTGATTGCTGTTGAAAAATCCACTGTTAAACTACTCATTGTTCCTTTACAAATAAGTTATTCCCCTTTAGATGTTTTTCAAGTATTTCTCTGACTCTTGTGTTCATCAGTTTTTCTCTGATGTATCCACAAAATAATGTTTTTATACTTGTCTGCTTGGGATTTGCTGTGTTTCCAGTATCTGTGAATTCAGATGTTTAATTAATCCCAATAAATTCTCAGCTATTATCTCTTTGAATAGTGCCACTGTTCATTCTACTAGCTCCTTCAGGAACTCTGATTACACAAATGTTATATATTTTCTGTCTATCCTCTATGTTTTAATCTTTCTCTTATATATGCCACCTCTTTCTTCTCCATTCTATATTCTGCATATTTTCCTCAACTCTATCTTCCAATTCACTATCTTTTCAGGTACATCTTATCTGCTAGTGAACCTCCATTGAGTTTTTGTTTTGAATTTTTTGTTTTCACTTCTAGAGGGACTGTTGGTTATTTTCCAAATCTGCCTGGTCATTTCCAGCATGTCTTATTTCATAATATTACTATCAAATCTTTTTAATTTTAAAAAGTATTCAAATTTATATTTCATATCTAATAATTCTAACAGTCTCTTTAGGTCTAATTCTGCTATTTGTTGTTTATACTTATTTCACTCATAGTGCTTTGCTTCTTAGATGTTTATAATTTTGGCTAGTAAGATTATGTCTATAAAACTTAGGGGTTTTTCCTTTACTTTTCTTTCTTTCTTTTTTAGTTTCTTTCACTCTGTTGCCTGGGCTGGAGTCCAGTGGCATGATCATGGCTCTCTTGGGCTCAGGCAATCTTTCTGCCTCAGCCTCCTGACAGCTGGAACTACAGGCACATGTCACCATGCCCAGCTAATTTTTAAAAAATTTTGTTTTGTAGAGATGAGGTCTCGCTATGTTGCCCCAGCTGGTCTTGAACTCCTGAGCTCAAAGAACCCTCTTGCGTTGGTCTCAACTCAAACTGCTGGGATTACAGGCATGAGCTACTGAGTCTAGCTTCTTTGGTATTTCTTTAAGATCTAAGTAAGTGTATTCCTCCAAAGAAGATATACATTTGCTTTTGCTAGTGTTGCTGGGAACACTACCAACTCAGGACTAAAATAAACTAAATTCAAACTTGTTTGGGGGATTTTTTAAAACCACATATGTGAGTAAAAACTCAAGCTACAAGCCTGCATGATGTGTGGAAGGCTGTGAATGCTCAGAGAAGGTTTCTATGTACTTGTTTCTTTCAGCCAAAGCCAATGCTAAGCCAGAGAAGTTTCTCTTCCCTCTCACTGTGCAGGGTGGGTTTTGTTTGTTTGTTCTCCCATTTAGTCTTTTTCTGAGCAGGAGCCTCTCTCCCTCCTGGGAGACTTTGCCATTGCCCCCCCATGTCAAGTATGAAATGGTAAGTCTGAAGAATGAGCTCACAGTTCACTAGCAAAGTCCCCAGCATAACTTCTGCCCACAGAAAGATGACTTACTTCTCTAGATCCCTGCTCTCATTTTATTTTTCACTCTTAGGGATTTCCTTATTCTTCTCAGCTGATCTATGCAGTTGAACACCCTTTTTTAAAAGGTATTCTATCTAGAACTTGAGGAGTTTACTAATGGCAGAGAATTTTCCAGGATATGTAAGCTGTCATCTAATAATAAAAGGAAAATAAACTGCTTTTTTTTTCCTTTGCTTGTTTCTGGATTTGGAATATAATGCCATACATAAAATTAACAGATCAAGGAAATGAATTCATTTCATGAGTCTTGTTATATACTATAAAATCCAATGATAAAAAATGAACTAATATTACATTTTAATGGTGTCCTTGAAAAGATTCTGTACATATTATGTTTATTTTGCTATAGAGAAGTTATTTATCACTATTGAAAAAAATCTGTTTGGCTCTGAATATCTGGAATAAGACATGATCTCAGTCTGGGTTTTATAACTTATTTTTTAAAGAGCTATAAGTCTATTTTATAATAAGATAAATAGTAATTGGGTTAATCAAAAGTAGAGGTAAAAATATGTAAACAGTAGTTTCATTTGACCAATTGTGCTAATAGTTTTACTAAGTTTTGCTTCTTTTTTTTTTTTTTGAGTTGGAGTCTCACTCTGTCACCCAGACTGGAGTGCAGTGGCTGCTCCCGGCCACTGCAGCCTCCACCTGCTGTGCTCCGGCGATCCTTCTGCCTCAGCCTTCCAAGTAGCTGGAACTACAGGCGCGCGCTACCACGCCCAGCTGATTTTTTGATTTATTGTAGAGATGAGGTCTCGCTGCCCAGGCGGGTCTTGAACCCGCGGGTTCAGGCAATCCACTCACCTCAGCCTCCCGAAGGTGCGGGATTAAAGGCTGAGCCACCGAGCCCAGCTAAGTTTTGCTTTTTTTTTAAAAAAAAAAAGCAGACATTTCTACAACTTTAATTGATAAAGACTGTTCTCTAGAACATGAAAAGACAACAAACACTATAAACAAAAAAAATCAGTCTGCTATTAAAATATTTAAGAATTTTTATAGAAATCCCTTATGGGTAATAAACATATTCATTAATTCATTCAAAAAATATTTATTGAGAAGTTATTATGCATAATGCATTACTCTTAAAAAGTCCCCCATTAAGAAAATTGCTGTCTGTCTAAATTCTATTTTTCTGCCATCTGAATGCCAGACTGGCATTGGAGAAAATATGCCAAGACACCAAAAACTCTCCAGGCAGTATAGACTGTGATTTAAGATTAAGCATGTGCTCTTCTTCTGTCACAGATTTCTTACTGTCTTACAAATTGTGAAACCTAAGCTGTAGCAAAAAAGAAGATAAGAAGAACATTCTCTCACCGAGGATTACTTAAAACTGAATAAATGTAAGGGGAAATTTATAGATCCTTGCATTCAAAATATTTTAAAGTATGCAATTACTACGTGTAAAATACCTGAAAACTGAAAATCAGTTAACCTGGACAATAAATCGTTTATACAAACAAGAAGCATTAATGAATTTCACTCAAGAATTAACCTAAGCTACTTCCCATCCAGCAGGATGACTAGAATTAAAAAGTGAGATAATAAGTGTTGACAGGGATATGAAAAAAGCAGTACCCTCCTACACTGCTGGTAGAAATGTAAAATGGCGTAGCCACTCTGGAAAATAACCTGGCAGTTCCTCAAGAAATTAAACACAGAGTCACCATCTGAACCAACAATTCACTCCTAGTTATATACCCAAAAGAAATGAAAACATGTTCACAAAAACACTTGTACGTGATTGTTCACAGCATATTCTTGATAACAGTCAAAGGTGAAAACCCAAATGTCTATCTCCTGATGAATAGATACATCCAGACAACGAAATGTTATCAAGCCATGAAAAGCCTGAAGTACCGACATGTGCTTCAATACAAACCTAGAAAACATGATGGGAAGTGGGAGAAGCCAGGCACTAGTGTGACTAAGCCCAGTGAATAGTGTTCCCATCCACTATGTATTGTTGGAAAGAAGGTAGTGTAATCATGTAGTGTGATCACATATACACGAAATGTCCAGAGCAGGCAAATATGAAGATACAGAAAGTAGGTTAGTGGTTTGGGGGCTAGAGAGGATGGTGAGCATGCTTAAAAATTAAAAGCTAAAAGGTTCAGAGTTACTTTTTGAGGTAAGGAAAGTACTGTAAAATGGATTGTGATGATAGCTGCATAACTGTAAATATATGAAAACCACTGAATTACACGCTAAATGAATGAATGGTATGTTATGTAATATACAAATAATTTATAAGACAAACTGACCTTAAAAAACTTTTGATCAGATGTAACAAACATTTTTAAGGAAATTTAGTCACCACAGAACTGTGACCCTCATTCCCCTTTGAGTAGACACTGACTTTGAAAAAGAAAACAAAATAGCAATAAAGGATATTACTTGACACTTGGAAAGCACAAATTCTTAGGGATTGGGGTGGGGGTGGAACTACACTTTAAAAAAAATACATCTTTACAAATGATCTGAAGGTGAAAATGGCCAATACAATCCCATGCTGACAATTACACTACCTTCCTTCTAACAATACAGTGCTTAGTTGATGGGAATGCTATTCACTGGGCTTACTCACTGGTAGCTGTGAAGGCTGCATCTATATAACATATTCGACTACTTGGGCTTATGAAGGCCCTGGCATGGAGGTTCCTTCCCAAGTGACCTCAAGAAGATTGCATATATGAACTTCAACTCCACAGAGGCTCAGCAGTGGCTGGAGTTGATGGGAAAGCCCAGGAAAAAGGCGTCTTCTCTCACAGGAAGGTCTGCATTTGGGGCAGTATGGGCAGACACCCTTACGTGGACAGGTGCAATCCCCCCATCAGGGCTGGGATTCCAGGACAGAAGCTGGGAGGGTGTGCAGCTCAGCTGCATGGGGAGAAAGCTAGGCTGTCCTCTGAGGCATTCCCCCGCCTTCCAGGATGGACCCTAGGCCTGCTGAGGATGAGAAAGGAGTCCAAAGTCTCCTTGTGCTCCTCCTGAAGAAGGAAGGTGAGAACATCCAGAGCCCACAGCCAGGGTTTTTCTCAGGGAGGGCTCCAGATAGGGCTAAGGGGAGGGCACACTCCTGGCAAGGCCACTACAGCACACAGGGCCAGTCACGACGGGCAGCGGAGCCTTGGTCATGAGCCGTGAGGATTGTCAGAGAGGGATAGCAGGGTACTGCATTGAACACTGGCTTTGCTAGGATTGGGGACCCTGACAACTGCCCAAGGCCAGCCCTGACTCCTGAACACGCCAGCAGTGGCTGCAGAAACCCAGAAGGCACAGGGAGGCAGAAGCAGCAATCAAGGTACTGTAAAATCCCACCACCTAACTGAACCCATGCCCTCAGCCCTCAATACCCATTGACCTGCTTTCTGCATCAATGTATTGTGTCTGCCTGTTCTGGGCCTTTCCTATAAATAGGAGCCCACACTATGTGGCAACTGGTGACTGGCTTCTTCCACTTCACATGTATCACAGAGTGAATGTCTCAGAGATGTTCTCCATACTCATCTATGTGTAAACGTGTAGTCATCTGATTTCCTACATTTTAGAAATGGTAGACTGTACATTCTTTTCTGTAGCTTTTAGAAAAACATATTTTGGAGAGTTTTCAAAGCATTAATAAATATAGATCACTTCAATCCTATTCAGATCCCTGCTCCATTCAACCTATAGATGGGTTTCTAAATAGTCCTGGGTTTTTCACTATTACGAATTATGTGTGCTGAATATCAACAGAGTGAAGAGCGAATAGGTCAATCGATATAAAGCACTTCACAGAGTACTTGGCACATAACAAGTGCTCTATCTGACAGTGCTGTTGTAAAAGACTGCGTCCTGTGTGAAGGCTGAACTCACATTCCCAATAGCAGGGTAAAGAGAGTGGTTCCCCCAAATCCCTGCCAACTCCTTCCACTCCTGCCTTCTGTGTTTCTTCTGTGAATGGCCTGTGATGATCTCTGACAATTCTCCCACCAGATTCCTCGTGCTTTTAAGAATTTGAATTAATTTCTCTCTTGGGGATGTCAATACTTTGTCATAAGAAGTACTTTTTTTTTCCTTAAAAAAAAATTAAGACTTACCTCCAGTTCCGAGGACCTTCAGTAGCTCGAAATTTTCAATCCCCACTTTCTCTGCATGTCCTGTTAAATTAGCTAAAAAGAGAAGAAAAGAAAGAGTTAGGGGATCTGCAACAGGAAGCTCCTGGAGCTTCTCAGGTGCCAACAACATTCTGCCTCCTGCCATGTGTGGTTAAACCAAGGTTCACGTTGTAATTATTTGATAAGTGGCATGGCTATATTTTGTCTGATTTTCTGTATGCTATAGAAGTATGACTACTCTTTTGAGAATTTAGGAACTACTTGCATATCATTTGTCAAAACTTAACATAGTGTGTTAATAGCCACTGACCAAAATCAACTGAAAACAAACTAGAGATGCAGTGGGAAGGAAGCCAGACAAGCATGGAAGATGCCTTAATTTATACAGCAAGTATTCACTGGTCATCTACTAAATGCCCTCCAGGTTCTAGGTTGAGCGCTGGTTCCAATTCTGCACTAAGCTCATGGATATGACCTAGTCTGCATCAGTCACTTGTACACCCTGTGTCTCATTCCCTTATCTCTGGTCTCAGTGAGTTCTAAGACTCCTGCCAGCTCTGACATTCTAGGACCATGTTTAAAAATATAAACTCTTCAAAAATGTGTTGTATCCTAAGTAAACAAAGTAAGGAAAACTCCCAAGTGAATACTTTTCAAAGAACATCCCACTGGATTCTGGTCCCATCCTACGAGAAGTCAGCAGGTGCCATGTCTGGGGGAAGGGTGGGGCAGCGTATTCTGGGGGAGAAAGTTCAGAAACAACCAGCATCAAGTGACATGGCTTCTTCACCGCTGGACCTGACAGAGCCTGTTCCATGGAAACAAGCATGTGGGCCTTCAAGATTGAGATACTACACTGTCAGCTTATTTCATCGCAACGTTATGTTTATGGTAATGACTATCAATGTTGTGTGAACCCGTATAAAGGTTTGATCCAAATCCTCATAATGCCATTTAAAAAGCTGTGCAACCTTGAACTCAACTTCTCTGTGTCTCTCAGCTCCATAATGTAAATTGAAGATGATCAAAATACCTCCCCTCAAAGCGTACTGAAGTCTGCAACTTACCTGGAAATGCATTTTTAAAAAATAAGACAAATCAATGAACAATACAGGTATGAACAGATGTGTCATAAAGCAAATATATCAAAATGTTAATTGCAGAATTTAGATAGTGAGTATAAGGGTATTCAACAATTCTTTTAAATTCTCTGTATATTTGAGAATATCCATAATAAAATGAAATGATATCTACTCTATAGGGTTTGATGAGGATTAAACTGTGCCTGCTGTGTGCCAGGAAGTGTGATATAAGTGTTTGTGAATATATTAGTGCTTTAGGACTACAACTTAAAAGGAGAACCAACTCAAGACTTCTAGAATTGAAACACTGGGGGGATAAGTAATTTCAGTGTCCTTCCAAAGCATAACTAAATTCATAATTTAAAAAAATTTTTAATTTGTGGTAAGAAATGCACAGCATAAGATTGCCCGTCTTGAAGTGCACAGTTATTAACAATATGCACAATTTTATGCAACAAAACTCTAGAACTTTCTCATCTTTCAAAACAAACTCTATATACACTAAAAACTCCCCTTTTGCCCTTCCCACAGCCCCTAGGATCCACCATTCTACTTTCTGTTTTGTTTTTTTTTTTGAGTTGTAGTCTCACTCGGTCGCCCAGACTGGAGTGCAGTGGCCGCTCCCAGCCACTGCAGCCTCAATCTGCTGGGCCCCGGCGATCCTTCCGACTCAGCCTTTCAAGTAGCCGGAATTACAGGCATGCGCTACCACGCCCGGCTGATTTTTTGATTTATTGTAGAGAAGAGGTCTTGCTGCCCAGGCGGGTCTCGAACCTGCGGGCTCAGGCAATCCACTCACCTCAGCCTCCCAAAGGCACGGGATTACAGGCTGAGCCACCGAGCCCAGCTACTTTCTGTTTTTAAGAGTTTTCTATTAATGCATCATTATAGTGGGAACAAATCAATGTACTTGGCCCAGCCTAGAGTTCACATTGACATCAATATGGAACTAAAATGAATACCAAAACACAGGTAGCGTCTTAAGCACACAATGGCTCATCTTCCTCTAGCATGTCAAGCAGCTTATACAGAATGCTCACAAGAGACAACTGCTTTTGAATTACGTGCTCTTCTAACCTAATGTTAAATTCTATTTTTTTTATGCAAAAAAAGCTTAAGACATTATTAAGGAGTCATATGTTAAAATAATTACTCTTGGTTCTCTTTATTTTCTGAGACACATAAAGGCCCAGTTTTCCAAAAGCATTGTCCATACACATTTTTCCCACATCTATATCTGCTGCCAAACTAGGAAGACAAGGAACTATCTTTTAATACACAGAACTACTTTCATTGAAAATTTTAAAAGGTCATTCCCAAAGAGAGTTCAGATGATCCGTGAAGGGCTGTTTTTGTTCGTAAGCTGCTACTTCTGTGGTTTTCTTTCTGGTGTATGTTAGCATGTTGCCTGCTAGGGATCTCAAGGCATCTCTGGCCTCCTATCCCTGGAGGAAGAAGAACAGGCCTCCAGATGGAAGCCCTGATGCCTTCTGTGCTGGGGGCTGGGAAGGGAGTGCTGGCATCTTCCGGTGTGTTCTCTGGCTCCTACTCCCACTGCTTAGCAGCAGGTTTCACTTCTCCTTGGTTCTGCTTTTCCATCAAGCCTGGTCCCAGGGGGCCCAGAGGTAAGGCAGAGCTCAGGAGGGTTCCTCTCTCCAGCCCACCCCAAGACCCAGGTCTGGGAAAGCTTGAGAAGGCTGGGTTCGAGCTGAGCTCAGCCTTGGGCTTATGAAAACAAAACAAAACCCAAAACTCTCTCTCCGCCTCAAGTTTCTCCTAGAGTTATCCTTCTTGACTTTTCTTGTTTAAGAATGGTAAGATTCCAGGAAACAAGCTTAAAGGGTGTCTGCTCAGGGCAAAGAGCCAGGAAGGCTTAGGCAGGTCCATGTGGCCCCGCCCAGCTCACCAAGGTCAAGGCTCATCTGGGGTACAGGACCAAGGATCAAGTTTGTCATATATGCTCCTCACTTTTTCTTCCCTCTCTTCATTTCACCTGAGAACCAAGCAGTTTCAACTCAGTAGACGAGATGCAGAGAATGTAATCCTAACCACAGACCTCAGGTTACTACTACCTGATGCTGTCAGATAACATTCCTTTGGTTCAGATCTTTCTGTCAAGACATGAGAAATATTAACTTTTTTATTTAATTCAAGTAATTACAATTTCAATGATAGTGTAACAGAAACAATATTATTCCCCATTTAACCCTGGTTTTATTTTATTTTCTATTTTGCTTTCCAAGTGCTAAAAAATAAACAAACAGGTCATGGATCAACGTTTTTTTGCTCGAAGGAAAAATTAACTGAAGACATTTGAGCACCAGAGTTTTATAAAATTTATATATAATACAATTCATTGATTTAAATAAACAATTTGATAAATTTTGGTAATTGCGTGCAGTCACAGAACTTCTACAAGCAGGGTAGAAAACACGTCCATCACCCTGAAAAGTTTCTGGATGTCATTTTGAAGGAAATTACTTACCAGGCAACCAATAATCTAATTCCGGTCATTATAGTCTTAGCTTTTTTAGAATTTGCCTTTGCATTTTGGCTTCAGTCACTCAGCCTAGGGTCTCTGGCCTTGCTCCTGGTATTGAGAGTCTTCTGTTTTCCCACCAGAATCCCCAAGGCGTGGCCTGCACTTGGGACTGACTCTAACTACAGCCCTCAAGAGTTCATCTAATAGAGTGAAATAACATCTGAAACAGTGATGTGATAAGGCCCATCTCAGGTCTTGAACTTAACAGTCACATGACTCTTTCCTTGACATGACATCTATTAGGCAAAGCAAGTGATCACATGCGGAAACGAATCAGCAATAAGTAAAGCCTATTTAAGCATGAGGGAGTCTGTGTTAATTGTAAGAATTTTTTTCACTGTGTTAATGACAAAACACATGAAGCAAATGGTAACAAGTATTCTATACAGAATCCTAAGCAATAAAAAACACATTTCAAGCACGTGAGTCTAGGGGTCTATATAGTTCTTATTTCTATGCTATTATTTTATCATTATGATTAAAGCTTCTGAACATGAAAGTCTAAAAATAAACTGCATTTCTCTTAATTAAATTGTTAACCTGAGCTCAAACTTCTCAGCAACAAGAGCTCAAACTTCTCAGCAATAAGACTAACACTTATTAGAAGACTTAAAATATTTACACATTTTATTTCACCCAAGAGGTGAAATAAACATCAGCCAACTGCAGAAATTTGCATGTGTGAGTTGTTCACAAGCTTGGTAAATCCAAAATGTGCTGATCAGATGACGTGGGCTCCCTGCACGTCTGGGACAGATGCACCAGAAGCAGGCCTGCCCCACAAAGCAACAGGAGCAGCTGTGTGCTTGTCTTGCTGCAGGCCCCTAAGGAGATGGCACTGGATAGTGGCTGTGGGTGAAAAGAATGCTTGCTCCTTCTCCAGTGCCAGACATGCCTCTGCCCAACCCGCTTCCAGTTCTCCCCAAAGGCAAGAGAAGTCACTAGTTTATTTGTTCAAGAGTCCAGAGCTCTGAATGGGCACAGTTAGCATGGAAAGTCACTATGTTAAAAGGTCAGGCTCCACACAGGGCTCTGCTTTTTGGTCTCAAATTTCTGGCCTGGCCTGACTCCCTGAAGCAGCCTGGCCACTTCTCCCTTCAGTGCATACAGCAGAAAGCTAGGCAGATTTGGGGTTCTTCTGGGGCCTGGTGCTATGATCTGAGTGTCTGTGCCCCCCTCCAAAAAGTACATGTTGAGATCCTAATATCCAACATGATGGTATCTAGATATGAGGCCTTTGGGAGGCCAGCAGGTCCTGAGGCTGGAGCCCTCAACATGGGACAAGTGTCCTTACATGGGAGACAGGAGCACTTGAGCTTCCTCTCTCTCTCTCTCTCTGCTTCTGCCACAGGAGGATACTACGAGAGCACTGCCTGTCAGCAAACCGGAAGGCAGGTCACACCAGACCCCGGAGCCACCAGCACCTTGATCTTGGACCTTCCGGCTCCAGAACCATGAGATGCTTGTGTAAGCATCCAGTACATGGTGTCTGTTATAGAAATCCAAGACCACCAAGACACCTAGTGCTCACTCACGAATCTGTTCACGATGGTCCCCTGGTTACAAGTAGGTGGGGCTGGGTGGGAGGCCTTGAACCTGAAGTCCCCGGCCCAACGTGGCTTTTACTGAAGCTACAACACTGGTGTGCTGGAAGTTCACCCAGCTCTTAGAAGTGGCTCTCTGACTCCCAGGAGCTACCATTCCTGTCAGACAGGGAAGAGAGGAGATGGGCAGAGCAAGGCTTGGGCACATTGGGGTTTCTGGCTGTAACAGCAAAATAGCACGGAAACCTCACCTCCAGCCTCTAAATACTAACTAAAAGGGTTAACTCTTTCCCACAGAAACAATGCTGTAAGAAAGCTCTTCAGCTGGGCTCGGTGGCTCAGCCTGTAATCCCAGCACTTTGGGAGGCTGAGGTGAGTGGAAAGCCTGAGCCCATGGGTTCGAGACCCGCCTGGGCAGGCGAGACCTCATCTCTACAATAAATCAAAAAATTAGCTGGGCGTGGTAGCACACGCCTGTAATTTCAGCTACTTGGAAGGCTGAGCAGAAGGATCGCCAGAGCCCAGCAGGTCGAGGCTGCAGTGGCCGGGAGCGGCCACTGCACTCCAGTCTGGGTGACAGAGTGAGACTCCAACTCAAAAAAAAAAAAAAAGAAAGCTCTTCACAAATGTATACATTAACAAAGAACACCAAGGAACTTTAAAGATGCAGCACAACCCATCAGCTGGGACACATCAGGACGAATGGGCCGCTGTCTGCTTCCGGCATCTATTCTGATGCCACATTGTGAGTGGTTAGATATCAGGAAGCATGGACTAAAACAAGAAATACTCTTCAAGGTCTACTTCAGTTCATCTCTATTGTTCTTCAGTTAGTCTCCTCTCAAAAGCACTTAGTATGGGCAACTTGGCGAGACCTCATCTCTGTAATAAATCAAAAATTAGCCATGCGTGGTAGCACGTGCCTGTAGTTCCAGCTACTTGGAAGGCTGAGGCGGAAGGATTGCC
>NW_007251331.1:13032-56192 GCF_000164805.1 Carlito syrichta | reverse complement strand
ACTCCAGTCTGGGCGACAGAGTGAGACTCCAACTCCAAAAAAAAAAAAAAAAAAAAGCACTTAGTGCTTTGATTTTTTTTTAATATTAATGCCTTATTAAGTTTAATAATTTAGAAAAGAAAGGTGTAAGTAGTTTTAATGCTTCCACAAAACAATTTTAACCAGTTTTTTTCTTATTAAAATATTTGGAACTATCTCACTGAAAATCCTTCACGTGCTGAATAGTGTTATCCTACGATGCATGCTCTTTGGTTAGAAACTCACGTTTAAAAATATATGAATCTAAGAAATCAGTTGATTTTTCAAAAATGTTTGTCAAAATTCAAATGAATTTCAATACAGAAAGTCCCCAACATATGAACAAACACAATGGGCTAAATAGTACTGTATGTATGTAACAGGCTATACTGCCACCTAGTGGAGCAAAGTAATGCATAAAAAACACACATTCATATCTTTGAATGCTAGTAACTTGAAGGTTCATATGTAGGGGACATACTATGTTTAAATGACTCATTTTAAAAATATTTTGAATGAACAGTTCTTAAGATAAATATATTTTTTATTAAGCCCTTCAATTCTATAATTTTTTAATTTTTACTTTATTAAGCCCTAGAAAATCTTGTATTATGTAACATAAAATAATTGGATCCTTCCATTATGATTGGGTTCCTTCAGATCCTCCTATAATTAATAAATAAATATTAATACGATTATGTGCATTGTGGGGAAATATGATTCATGTCACTTTTTCCAATTTCTCATTGTGGTAAAACAAATGCAACATAAAACTTACCATCTTACCCATCTGTAAATGTACAGCGCAGTTACTAAATTCATTCAAAGTATGAAGACAACACCCCTATCTATCTCTACAGCTCTTTCCAGCTTATAAAACTGCATCTCTATCCATTAAACAATAGCTCCCCCTTCCTCTCTCCCACTAGCCCCTAGGAACCAACATTCTACCTTCTGTCTCTGTGACTTTGACTATTCTAAGTATCTCATATAAGTGGAATCAAACAGTGTTTGTCTTTTTGTGGCTGGCTATTTCATTTAGCATAATGTCCTGAGTTTTCATCCATGTTGTCGTCAGAATTTCCTTCCAGTGTCTATACATACCACATTTTGCTTAACCATTCATCTGTCAACAGACACCTGGGTTGACTGTGCATTTTAGTTATTTTGAGTGCTGCTGCTATGAACATGGATATCCAAATATCAATATCTCAAGTCCCTGTTTTCAGTTTTCATGGGAATATATCCAGAAATGCTTGATCAAATGGTAATTCTATTTTTAATTTTTTGAAGCACCCCCATACTGTTTCATGTAGATTGTAAGAGAGAACTTCAAAAAGTTCATGGAAAATGAATATTATAAAAAAAACTATGCATAAATTTCAAAACTTTTTTGCACCAAAATAAGCTCATATTAATTTCTTATAGCATATCTAAACAGGATCTATCTAGTTGAGGCTCTAAGAAGGATGAGACATCAGTCTGAACAAAGACCCAACCAGAGCAAGATGAATTTTGCTAAAACTGAAGAAATAACACATATCAGATTTATGTGAAGCTTGCGTGGAAGAATCATGAAATCGCTGGTGTTTTACAAAGAGTTTATGAGGACGATGCCTCAGAGAAATCACCAGTTTACAGATGAAGAACCTGTGTTAAGAAGAGCTAAGACAATGTTGAAGGTGAAGCCCACAGTGGCGGGCTACCCACCCCAGCCTGCAAGGAAAACATTGGCCTGGCTCATGCCCTAACTGAAAAGGACTGACCGTTAACAGCAGAAGCAACAGCCACCACCACAGACATGCAACTGGTTTCGCTTACACCATTCTGATGGAAAAAACAAGGCTGGGCAACTTTCCACTCAACAGGTGCCCAAATCACTTAAGTCACATCAGCTGAAGACAGGAGCAGAGCTTCCAATGGGAACTTTTAACAAGCTGGATTAAGATCCTGCAGCATTTCTTTGAAGAACCCCAACAGGAGATGAAACATGCTTCACCAGCATGGTCCTGAAGACAGGGCATAACCCAAGCAATGGCTATGGAGGGGTGGACTGGTCAAGAGCAAAAGTCATGCCAACAGTTTTGGGGATGCTCAAGGCATTCTGCTTGTTGACTTTCTGGAGGGTAAAAGAACAGTAATATCGGCTTATTATGAAAGTGCTTATTAACAAAGTTAGTCAAAGCTTGGATGGCAAAACGCCCAGGAAAGCGGCACCAGAGAGTCCTTCACCACAACAAGGTTCCTGCTCATTCTCTCATCAAACAAGGTCAATTCTGCAAGAATTTTGAAGGGAAACCATGAGGCATCATCTTACAGTCCTGAGGTAGCTCCTTCCACCTGTTTGTTTTGTTTTGTTTGAGTTGGAGTCTCACTCTGTTGCCCAGGCTGGAGTGCAGTGGCACACTTACAGCCACCCCAATATCAACCTGCTGGGCTCTGGTAATCCTTCTACCTCAGGCTTCCAAATAGCCAGAACTACAGATGCATACTACCATGCCCAGTTTATTTTTTATTTATTGTAAAGACAAAGTCTCACCAAGTTGCCCGGGCTGGTCTTGAGCCCACGGGCTCAGGCAATCCACTCACCTCAGCCTCCCAAAGTGCTGGGATTACAGGCTGAGCCACCGAACCCAGCCTGCTTGTTGTTTTAAAAATCTGTAATGGGCGCCCATCTTTCTTCAGTCAATAATGTAAAAAACACTTCATTGTCATGGTTAAGTTCCCGGGACCCTCAGTTCTTTAGGGATGGACTACATGGCTGCTATGATCACTTATCTCGACCTTGATGGAGCTTATACAGGGAATAAAGTTTATGTTTTTTATTGTTATCTTTTAATTCCTTTTTTTTTTCTTGGAGTCAGGGTCTCACTGTGTCACCCAGGCTGGAGTAAAGCGGCAAAATCATAGCTCACCACAGCCTCATCATCCTGACCTCAGGCAATCCTTCCACCTCAGCCTCCTGAGTAGCTGGGACTATAGGCATGCAACACCATGCCTAATTTTGGTTTTTCGGGGGGTGGGGAGGGTTTATAGAGATGAAGTCTCACAATGTTGTCTAGGCTGGTCTCGAGCTCCTGGACTCAAGCAACCCTCCTGCCTCAGCGTTTCAAAGTGCTGGGATTACAGGTCTGTGTCACCACGCCCAGCTAATTTCTTTTTTTTAAATTTTTTGTAAAGATGAGGTCTTGCGATGTTACCCAGGCTAGTCTAGAATTCCTTGGGCTCAAGAAATTCTCCTGCCTCAGGCTCCCAAAGTACCAGGATTAGAGGCAATGACCCACCTGGCCCAGCCTAATTCCATTTTTCCATGAATTTTTTGAAGTCTGCTCATATGTACCATTTTCTTTCCTACCAACAATGCACAAGAGTTCCAACTTCTCCATATCCTGGCCAACACTTGTTATTTTCTGGGTTTTTGTTGCCGTGGTTTTGTTTTTAGAAGAGTATTCACCCCAGTGGCTGTGAGGAGGTGACTTATATAATTTTAAAAACAATAAATTTAGGATTGGGCATGGTGGCTCATGCCTGAAATCTCAGTACTTTGGAAGGCCGAGAGAGGACTGCTTGAGCCTAGGAGTTCAAGACTAGCCTGGGCAACACAGCAAGGCCTCGTCTCTACAAAAATCAAAAACTTAGCCAAGCATAGTGGTGCATGCCTGTAGTCTCAGCTACTTGGGAGGCTGAGGTGGGAAGATCACCTGAACCCAAGAGGTTGAGACTGCAGTGAGCCATCATTGTGCCACTGCACTTCAGCCTGGATGACAAAATGAGACCCTGACTCAAAAAACTAAATAAATAAAAACAGTAAACGTAGGATAAAAGAATAATTGTCTTTTCCCTCAGATTTAAACAACATTGTCATTGTTTTCCATTATAAAATAATCCAAGTTCACTGTTTTGTTTTGTTTATTACTAGACACTATAGATAGGCCTAATACAGACCCTGAGAGTTCCTCAGTCCCAACTCAAAGGTAGCCGGGGTCCATTCTTGGCAGACTCTCCCAGAACTTCAGCCACAAACCTGTGATTGACAAGTGGCTTCTTAACCCCACTTTCTAGGCAATTCTATGACCAAATGTCATTTGTAATACATAGTATATGTAATTTTTTTTAGTTGTACAATGTTTAACTTGGAACTTCCCACCCTTATGGAGAAAAACAATCCATGAAAGCACATCTTTCACTCCGTTGCCATAGTTTCTTCTAAGCTGCACAAATCTAACTGCACAGAGCACGGCTGAAAGCATCTGATTAGATCCAATGATTCTCTGTGTGAAGGCTAAGAAAAGGCTTGATTTAAAAGCACTTTTAAAATTAAGGTAGAAATAGGGAATAATGTCTTTAAAGCCGTTTCAAACATGTTTCTTAGCATATGACTAAGGCACTAATGTGATGAATTTTGTTCACTGAATTATTTATTACACTTGCAATAAGGTAAGAGACATTACAGTAACACACAGGTCCATGGAGCCTGTGGACCTGAAGGAACCTGTCCCTGCCACATGATGCTGCTTAGAAAAGCTGAGAATACAGGTCCGCATTCGCACACTGCACAGGCAGTCCCCAAGTGCCCGCCAAGGCTATGCTCTGGCTACACGTCAGGTCTGCAGCGCAGAGGTACAGGACTCCTACTGGCAAAAATCAAGAGGACAGCTGGGGACTCCCAAGCAAGAGGCATGGTGAGAGCAGAATATGAGCAGAAATGACTGTTCCCAGGAGAGGGTAGTGAGAGGACTTTCTAATTAGCATCACAAGTGTATGTGGGAAAACTAAAAACATAACATAAAGCGGGTACTGGGAGCCAGCTGATTCAAAGCCTAGAATGCCAGACTAATTAGCTTGAACTGAATCCACAAGTAATCATGGCTCTTGCCATGATGAAGGTGATGTGCAAGGAAGATTACTCAGGCACAGTGTGAGGGATGACAGTGGCAAGGAAAAACCACTGCTGAAAAGTGAGGAGGCATCGTAGCAAACTTGGTGTGCTGCCAAGAGTTGGATCTGAGGAAAAACCAGAGTGAAGAGGAAAGAATGCACCCAACAACCACTGTGGTGCTCAGTTTAAGAAACATCCGCTGAACTCTGGTCTTGGATATTCACACTACAAAGAGCCAACAGGACAGGGTTCCCTCTTGCAAAGACAAATTAATTGACCTTCTGTTCCGTTGTTTACCTACTGGTCCCTGCTATGCTCTGAATGTCTATGTCTCTTCAAAATCCATGTGTTGAAAGCTAATCCCCAGTGTGCTGACATTAAGAAGTGGGGCCTCTGGGAGATGGTGTCGTAATTAGGATAGAGCCTCAGAAATGGGATGAGTGCCCTTACAAAGGAGGCTGGAGGGAGACTGTCGGTCCCTCCCACCATGTGAGGACACAACTAGCAGGGCGTAGCTATGAAACAGGAAGCCCTCGCCAGACACCGAATCTACGGGTGCCTGGATCTTGTTCTTCCCAGCCTCCCAAAATGTGAGAAATAAATGTCTGTTGTTTATGAGTTACCCAGTCTAAGGTATTTTGTTACGGTAGCCCAGACAGATGAAGTACAAGAAATGAAAACCTGCCAACAGAAAAAGGAAGGCAAAAGGGGGAAGTTTTGGGGTTTCAACACTGATTCTGAAGTGAGAGTAATGGCAGAACACCCCGAAAGGCAGCTCCAGACAAGGAACCAAATTCTGCAGAGACATCGCCCATCATGTTATCAGCACATTTGCAACCAGCAAATTTTTTACTTTCCCAATACTAAGAGCAGGTGAAAATAAAAAAAAATCTGAAGCTGGTTGCTGGAAACTTGTGTTATTAAGTACAAGTGAAACAGTCTTTTCTAAATTGTCACCTTTTTCACAATTCGGCTGAAAGTTGCAGACATATCCAGTATTTGCCTCAGACACCACTCTGACTAGCATTCCGAACTTTCTATTTTTATTCAGATTATAAACTCAAAAAAGACAGTCGTCCACAATGAGGCAAATTCATATCAGCAGCAATCAGGAACAGAATTTAGAATGGCATAAACTTATTTTTTTTGAGTTGGAGACACTCTGTTGTCCAGGCTGGAGTGCAGTGGCCCACTCATGGCCACCCCAGCATCGACCTGCTGGGCTCCAGCTATCCTTCTGCCTCAGCCTTCCAAGTAGCCGGAATTACAGGCATGTGCTACCACGCCTGCTTTTTGTTGTTTTTGGTTTTTTTGGTTTTTTTTTAATTATAGAGATGAGGTCCTACCATGTTGCCCAGGTTGGTCTCGAACCCACGGGCTCAGGCAAACCACTCGCCTCGGCCTCCCAAAGTGCTGGGATTACAGGCTGAGCCACCAATTCACGTCAGCGGTCGTGAATGAGTTAGGAGAGGGCAACGGCTAAAACTGTAAGAAGAAGGCCCTTCAGGGGAGCACACAACAAGAAAGGTGAGTCTTGACGATCACCTGGAGTTATGAAGCAAGAAGAAATGAGCCAGAGAAGGGGTTCAATGAACCGTGTACTGAACCCAAGGAAAGTCAGATGTCAAAGAAAACGAAGTATCAATGAGGTCAAATGAAGCAGAAGGGGAGAAGCAGATGGAGACCTAACTCTGATTCGGTTAGGTCACCAGTGTTTTTAGTGTGTTTATTTTTGAAAGAACCATTATAACCCTTTATACTTGGAGACATTTCATGGATCACCTGCCGGTAACTTGATCACACTTTTTTACAAAATAGTAAACATAGAATCACTTCACATTAAATAGTATAGTGCTAAAACCAATTATTTTACTGCAAGTATACTTGGCTTATGATGAAATTTTGGACACTGAGGAACTTATTTACAACAAAAAATCAAAACTGTATATCTTATAGTTTTCTAATGTGAGGTAACTTGTGAAACAGTCAGTGACACGCATTGGAGGTTCATTGATACATGTTGTGCAACAGTAATTTGTTTGATGTCTTCCACCTGGCGTTTTTCTATTAAAGCAGACAGTGCAATCTCGTTTTCTTCCTCCCACATTAATAACATATAATTTATTGTCCAGTCTGTTGTTCAAAGAAAATGTGGAAGGACATTCTACGTAACATCACCTGAAATTTTTTTTACACACATCTCAGTACATATTCCATCTCTTTATTTGTTTTGTGCAATTTGAATGGAAAACTTCAAGGACACACACATTTTTGAAATATTTGCACTGGCATAAGTTTGTCCTGTATAATAACCAGCAATCTCTTTATGTCCCCAAGGGGGGACATCCAGTAAAAAGGATTAAAAGTAGAGGGGTGAGAGCAAAAACCAGATTCCAAAAGCATAATGAAGAAAGTGGTACTTTGCTATGTTTTTTAAAAATGCAGAAGAGGGAGGCATTATTCTAAAAAACAAAATAAACAGTCAAAACAGAAGATGAGTTATCTTTAAACAGACCAGGACATGGCTGTTAAGCGGGACAGCAACCACAAAAATGGCCTACCTTTTGAATTACGAAGTCAAAAAGCAGTAGCTGGACCCCTAACATTCACGGCCATAAGCTGGGGAGCTAGAAAATGTGTCCCAGGATGAAAACAACACACCAGCCAGAAGAACCATGAGATCTATGGGGAACTCCACAGAGTCAGAACATCCTATCATCAAGCTGTCCAATACACTCAATCTGCGTCACAGCTCACTTTTCAAAGATGGCATGAAACTCCTGAGTGCCCATGCCAATCCAACAGGCATCTCACTGTGTGTTGTGAATGGCACGCAGTTAGACACAACCAGGTCCACACACACTCGTGTTGTTCCACAATGTCAGACATTCCCTGATGCTGTCTTGATCATACAAGCCCTGAGCTCTGTGGTGTTCCCAAGGAGGCAACTTCCCCTAGTCAGAGAGCCACGGGCATGAGGCTCAAGCCACTCCATGAGTCAATCAGTAATGCAAACTATCACACTAGCACATTCAACCAATAGATTAAACATTCCACAACAAACAAAGTAACATTCAACATTAAGAGAAAGGGACGGAGGAAGGATTAACGAGTCAGTCCAAGGGAAAGCAAGGATCAGCGTGGCTCAAATATGCCCCCAAGGGAGAGAAGAAATCTGTGCCAAGTCACCTTAAGAAATGAAAATCACTGTAAGCAGAGAAGGCCCTGGACAAAACAAAAATGAAAGAACAAAGTTCCAAGGTGGGCAGAGTATTTCCAGCACTGTCCAGGGCCCACCTGACTGGCTGATTCAGACGCCAGGTCCCCTAGGAAGGACGGCCTCTCACGCAAACGACTGTCACATCCCCAAGCCCCATGCCTCTGGCTATGAGAACATCCACCAACTCCTCTCTAATTCCATACTTGCTATGGAAGGGCACCTTTAAGTATATCAGCCTTTGATTATAGCTAGAGCTGTGTGCATTAAATCAAGGCACAAAGAGAAAACAAACAGCAACAAGACCTAGTATTGAATGATCCTATCTGCCACCATCAAAGTACATTTGATTAGTGGGCAAAGGACATAAACAGATACTTCTCAAAAGAAGAGACACGAACAGCCAACAACCACATGAAAAAATGATCAACATCACTAATCACCAGAGAAATGCAAATTAAAACCATCACCACATACCAGTCAGAATGGCCATTATCAGAGTCAAAGAACACAGATGTTGGCACAGTTGCAGAGAAAAGGGAACACTCATCTACTGCTGGTGAGGTTGTAAACTAGTTCAGCCTCTGTGGAAAACAGTTAGGAGATTCCTCAAAGAACTAAAAATTGAATTATCATTTAACCCAGCAATCCTGCTACTAGGAATCTACCCAAAGGAAAATAAACCAATATATAAATAAACCAATATATAAAAAAGATACCTGTACTTGTATGCTCATTGCAGCACTAGTCACAATAGCAAAATCACGGAGGCAACCTAAGTGCCCACCAACAATTGACTGGATAAAGAAAATGTGGTATATATACACCATGACATACTACACAGTTACAAAAAAAGAATGAAATCATGTATTTTGCAGCAACATGGATGGAGCTGGGAATCATCATCCTAAGTGAACTGACTCAGAAAAAGAAAACAGAAAACCTCATGTTCTCACTCATATATGGGAGACAAATGGTCACAAAGATGGAAATAATAGTCACTGGGAACACCACTGAGGGGGGAGGAAGGTTAGGGTTCAGAAGCTACCTACGAGGCACAATGTTCACTATCTGGGAAATGGGTGTCCTGAGACCCAATCTCCACCACTACAAGAACAATGCATGTATACTCCCGAATCTAAAATTTTTAAAAAGCACACTTAATTACCAGCAATATATATATACAACGCTGCAGTAAATAAACTGTGAACTTGCCAATGATTTTCTGATTGTCTTTATTCCAGAAAAACAGAACAAATACAAAAAATGACATTGTGAGATGTAGTTGTGAATGCAGAGTGTAGAAATTACAGCTTGTTATAGCTAACTGAAATAAATAAGCCAGAATTTATTATCAATTTATAATCTAAGAATGACATCAATTTCTAAAACTTAAACTTTGTCTATTCAAAGCCTTATCCATTTTTCAATTACTTAGCAGATTTCTTTCCTCTTTGAGACATAAGTTCACCAATTAAAACAACAAAAGAGGGATGAAAAAGTCTAACATGGTAAGTAAAAAGTTCCTGTTTTTGGTAAAGAAAGGAGTTCCAGTCCGTGTCCTTACTCCCCATTTTTCAGCAATCAGCTATGCCTTGCCCTTTCCAACATCTCTGCTGTTCAATAAACCTCAACACTGACCTCTCATTTCCAAGTTCTGATATGAACAAGATCATGGTACCACACTGTCCTCTGGTGCAGACTTTTCTTGTATTATGACCTGTGATGGAGAAAGTCTGGAGAAACATTAACTACGCAACTGATTGTTGAACACTGGCTACTCTCACATCTGTGCATTCATTTCCAGTCTTCTAGTGTTCTCTGGTTGTGTATGTATCCTAGCTGTAGGCAGGGCTTACCAGCCTCTTATGAAATTGACTCAAATCCTGCAGCGTCACTGCCCGTGGAAGCCAAAGCCTCCTCCGCCAGCCAAGGTTTCCCTCAGTTACTAGGAAAGCTGACCTCAGAACCCTAGGAGCTACCTGGTCACCATATATTTTCTGCACTACAACAATCCAGAGGACACAGGGCACTGACTTCTATGAAAGACAAAGACAAAGCCAAACATCTGCAAAGAGCATTCTTTAGCACACCAGACTCCAGAGAGTCCTAAAGACAGGCAGGAGTGGTACACCAGGTAGCAATGCAAACAACTCCCTCAAAAGAAGTTTGTCAAAGGACTTTTTCTTTTAAAGGACAGAGTCTCATGTTATTGCCCAGGCTGGAGCAGTGGTGCATTCATAGTTCACTGCAGCCTCAACTTCCTGGGCTCAAGGAACCTCCTGCCTCAGCCTCCAGAGTAGCTGGGACTACAGGCTAGCATACCGCCACACTCAGCTAATTTATTTCATTTTATTTTTGTAGAGACAGGGTCTATGTTGCCCGGCTGGTCTCAAACTCCTGGCCTCAAGCAGTCCTCTAGTCTCAGCCTCCCAATGCTCTAGGATTACAGACATGAGACACTGCGCCTGGCCTAAAAGGGCATTCTTAACCTATCTCCCCATCATTCAGCCCTAGGGAAGAGAATCTCTATCTCACCTATTCCCTGGCCTTAGCCTCACATCATTTTTCTGACTTTTCTCTCTCCTTCTCCCTATTAGGAACAAAACCAGCAAACCGTCCAGTTTCCCTCCACTGCTGGTCTCTCAGCCCCACTAACCCCATCCTTGCATGAGAGCAACCTTGAGGCCATGCCCTGGGCAGCTCCCTCCATGTAAGGAATTCTGGTGTCCACTGCTACCAAAGTACACATTTCTTCTCTGCACCTACTTCATGGGTGTCACACTGTCATCATGCTCTACATGTAACTGCATAATCTATTAATCGAATAAATACCCTGAAGGCTCACTTGTATGTGACACTGGGCAAAGCACCACAAGACTGGGACAGGCACTTGCCCTGATCCCAAGTTCTCAGGGTCTGGGGAACACAGGCGAGGGACCAAGGTAAGGAAGTGTCTGGATTACAGGAGATTCCTTGGGCATCTCTTCGTATGACCCTGCCCTGTAATTAAAGTCGATGAAAACTACAACCATCCAGTTCAGGCAAGACTACTAGTGGTCCAGACCTTTCCAGAATGAATGTTTGGGTAACATTCCCAGGTAAAGAATCACCACCAGCTAAGGTGCTGGCTGAGGGCAAAGGCACGAAGAAGGGGTGACAGGAGAGGACAACTGTAAACATCAGCCCTAACATATGGCCAGGTAAGAAGTGAGGATGGTAACTGTCATGAGTATTTCCTTATTGTGTTGTGAAAATGTCTGTATGTAGTAATATATATTAATCAAATATCTTTGTTCCCTACCCTCTCTTATACCCTTACCATGTGACCTAAGATATGGTATCATACTATGTAAATTACAGGATGCCAAGGAGAAGAGTCAATGTCAACCAAGGACTTTGCATCCTCTCCTGGGGAAAGAGTGCATTTTCAGTTGTACATAGGATAGCTGTACCACGTTAGTCAGGATTATGACCTTGCTGCTGTCATTTATATGGAGATTAAGTATGACTTAAGGAGATGTATAAGAGTGCAAAGTTGACAGAGGGTGAACTTGTGATAGTTAATTCTATACGTCAACTTGACTGGGCCATGGGGTACTCAGATATTTAGTCAAACAAACACTATTCTGGATGTTTCTGTGAGGATGATTTTGGATGAGATTAACATTTAAATCAGTGGACTTTGAATAAAACAGACTGCTCTCCATAAAGTAGGTGGGCCTCATCCAATCAGCTGACGGTTAGAATATAACAAAAATACTGCTGTCCTCTGAACAAGAAAGAATTCTCCAGCACCATCTTCAGACTCTATATGCAGCACTGACTCTTCCTGATTCTACCGCAGACTGTCTTAAGACTCAAATGAGAACGTTGACTTTCCTGGGTTTCCACCCTGCCAGCACACCCTGAAGATTTTAGACCTTCCAATCTCCATCATCACATGAGCCAACTCCTTACAATAAATCTTTTTCTATTTATATACACACACACAGTCCCTGACTAACAATGGGTTCAATTTACGATGTTTGACTTTACAATGGTGCAGAAGTCATGCATGCTTAGTAGAAGCCACCATTTCCCATAATGCTATGTAGTGGCAGCCAGCCATGGGTAGTCATGGGCAGCCCCGTTTTCAGCTTAAGGTAGCTGCCGCCTGCTGGGAAGCCCACCATAAGTCAGAAACATCTGTACACACAGTAACACACCTCTCAATAATGGGGCTATGATGTGAGGAATGTGTTGTCAGGCAACTTTGTCACCGTGCAGACATCATAATGTATAACTACACAAACCTAGATGGTGCCACCTACTACACACCTCAGCTCTGTGGTTTAACCATCGCTCCCAGTCCACAAGCCTGTGTGGCACGTTACTGTACTGAACACTGTGGGCCAGTCATTATCACACAACGGAGAGTATGTGTTAAATAAGCATATCTAAACATAGATGAAGGACCATAAAAACACAGTGTCATAAGCTGATGGGACCTCCAGTGTATATGCAGTCTAGCCTTGATCAAATGTCATTACATAGTGCACAGCTGTGTGTGTGTGTGTGTGTGTGTGTGTGTGTGTGTGTGTGTGTGTCCCTCCATACCCATGGGCTTCATATCCGTGGACTTAACCAACTGCAGATCAAGAATATTTGGGGGAAAAAAACAGCAATGAAAACTAACAATATAATAATTTAAAAAAATACAAATAAAAAGGAATACACTATACCAACTAGTTACGTAGCATTTACATTGTATTAGGTGTTATAAGTAATCTAAACAGGACAAGGTACACTGGAGGATGTGTGGAGGCTACATGCAACCACTACAGCATTTTATATCATTTCAGAATCAAAAAGAATCCTGGAACCAATCTCCCACAGATACCAAGGGATGACGTGTACATGTACGTGTGTGTGCGCGTGTGCGCATGTGCGCCCTACTGGCTGTTTCTCTGGAAAATCTAACACATCCCTATAGCACTTTTTCCTTGAGTACAAAATTCAGTATATAGTCACAAACTGCATTTATTTTTGTCATGTCTCTGTAGTCTCAGTTCATCTGGAAGCTTCTCAATTTGTGTCTTTATGACACCAATTTTTGTTTACACATTGTGTTCTGTGTGGCTGTCAAGTCCTCATGGTACAGATTATGCATGCCGAGTACCTAAGTGATGTGCGCTTCACAGGTGTCATGATCAGAAGCACACAGTGTCAATTTGTCACTCACTGATGATGTTAGCTCTGATCACCCAGTTCAGGTGCTATCCAGTTTCTCCACTGCATAGGTACCAATTTTCCCCTTGCAATAAGGAATCCATGCAGAGACACTCTAGGGTCATGGAACACTTCCTGTTCCTCATCAAAACATGCCCCCTAGACTTAGGAAGTGTTGGTGATTCTCACCTGGATAGCTACAGAAGAGCAGTTTCCAGCTCTTCACTCCTTCAGAGTGTATCAGTCAGCAGCGTACTGTAAGAAGGGCCCTCAGTCGGGCTCAGTGGCTCAGCCTGTAATCCCACACTTTGGGAGGCTGAGATGAGTGGATTGCCTGAGCCTGCGGGTTCGAGACCTGCCTGGGCAACTTGTAGTTCCAGCTACTTGGAAGGCTGTAGTAGTTCCTGCGCTCCTGTAGTTCCAGCTACTTGGAAGGCTGAGGCAGAAGGATCACCGGAGCCCAGCAGGTCGAGACTGCGGTAGCCAGGAGTGGCCACTGTACTCCAGTCTGGGTGACAGAGTAAGACTCCAACTCAAAAAAAAAAAAAAGAAGGGTCCTCCCTTGTTCCCACCTGAGTATCTGCCTACCTAGGTATCTACCTACCTATACTACTTACAGATTACAATTTTTTCAATGGTGACTCCTTTATCTATTTTTCTTTTTCCCTCTTTTTTTTTTTTTGGAGCACTTCCTTGAGTTGAATTACAAATAACCTTGATTCCTTTTCACAGAAAACAGTTATCAGAAAGCAAGTTCTGGGTGCCAGGTATGCTCCTTGCTATTTTAATTTGAAAATGTTACATGGTTTGCAGCTTCTGAATTCTGCTTCTGTGTGTTACATCTCAAGGAACTAGATTTTTGCTATGATCTCAAGTAAAACTGAAATTGAAACTAAAATCGGGAACAAGCATGTACATGTACTTGTGCTCTGTGCATCACTACAGCATATAAATTACAAATACGTGTTCAATATGATTAAGGTTCACATGCTCTTACAGCTCTGGTCCGTCTTGTTGTGGTCTCAGTTCTATGAATAAATACACTAAGTGCTCGCCATCAGTTCTCTTCCCCAGTCTGTTCAGATGCAGTTCTTTGTCTAGGTCCTCAGGAAGACTTTCTGCGTAGGGTCCTCTGTGAGCTCTTTCCTGCTCAGGACTTGTGCGATAGCCTGAATTGAAGGCACTGAGTTGGATACAGTTCTTGGTTTGCACTTCCTTAAGTTTTTTTTTAAAAAAACAATTCTGCTCCAGTGTTGTTTGCTTTGCATGTTGCTTTTGAGAAGTCTAATACCAGTCAATTATCTTACTATGTTAATTTACTTTATCTTTTGTCCGAAGCCCAGAAGAATTTTTTTTAATTTTTAAAAATCTAATATTACTAATACTAATATCAAAGTCTCACAGCAATACAAGCACATGTCTGGCCATCATGGGACTTGACTACTGCATTACTACTGGGCTTCCCCAGTACTCAACAGATCATTCAGCACATTGACCTGGGTCTTCTTTTAGTCTGGAAATTACATTTCTTGGGTAAATTTTCTTCTTTAAGGATTCCCATTGTACATATGTTACAGCATATTTGCCTGTTCTCCATTTCAACCACTTCTTCTCTGACTTTTTTTGGTTTTTTTTATGCAATTAATTTTTTAAAAAGTATTTCCCAGCTTTTCTTCAATCCCCTTATTAAATTTTTATTTTAATCTATTCTTCCTTGGGGACCTTGTAAATATACTCATCCTTTCTGATATGATTGTGTCTTTTCCTCCATTTTTTTCCAGAATCCTATCCACTGTCACTGTATTTCCTCCTCCTCCACTGTTTTTTGTTTTTTTCTGGGGGGGGTCCATTTCCTTCCTACTTTTTAAATATCTGATTCAATGTGTGCTTTTGTTTTTGTTTTGGTTTTTTTCCCTTTCCAAATCATCTAAGGCTTGTCTCAGGATATGTATTCAGTTTCGAGTATTATGTTCCTGTATCTCTTCTACATAATGATTAGACTTGGGAGAATGTTTTGATTTGCATTTTCTGTTTTCTTTTTAGTAGTTTCATATTAATTTTTTTCCTACTTCTAGGTATTGGGTCAACAGGTTCTGATTATAAAAGGTCACTATCAGTTTAGTGAGGCTCACTTTGCTTAATAAATGATGGGGAGGGACTGTGTGTACTTTCTCTTGTTTCTGCAAGTTTTCTCATTACTTCTTTCTCTTCACTGGCCATATCTCCAAGATGCCAACCCCATTCTGCATCTGGTTCTCCTCCAGAAGCAAGGCTTCTTTGTGGTTGCTACTTCTGTTCCTGCTCACTTTATTTTTTAAAAAATAATTCTCAACTATATGTACTTTAGTAACATAGCCTGAAAATATACAAAGCAAAAATGGACAGAACTAGAAGGAGAAAAAGACGAATTCCAATCCCAATCATATCAGGACATTATAACACACTCCTCTCAGGAATAGATAGAACAAGCAGATAAAAACATCAATAAGGATATAGAAAAATCTGAATAATACAATTAAGAAATGTGATCTAAAATAACAAAGAATACTGCCACCTATAATTGCAAAATTCACAATTTCAAGCCTGATCGCCTTAAAGTTCTTTTCTTTTGCCAAGGCTGTAAATGAACAAGCTCAGTATTTTGGCACACATTGTCATCACTTTCTCTTTCTCAGGCTGATTTCTGCCTGTGTTTTGACCAAGGTTTGGGGCCTCCCCTTCCCAAGTCTGTACGCTGGACTACTGCAGCAAGAGCCTGTGCAATCTGGTTGGCACAGATAGGGTTTTTCTTTCCCCACCTACATATAACCTGAAGAGGATGGTATTCCCTATCTCTTAGCAATGCTGAAGGCACAGGTAAGTCATACATGGGCTTATTTGAGCTTCCTGTTGATCTGACGCTTTTTTGTTGGGGGTGGGGGAAGGAGATCTGAAATCAGACAACTGTCATTTTCCCCACTGTCCTTGCTCACTGTTCCTACCCTACTGTTAAAGTGTCACTTCTGAAGTTGTAAAGAAAAAGCAGCAAAAACTCCTCCAGGCAAATTGAAAGCTTCCAAGTTGGCCTGGGAGTCTCACAGAGGTGTTCCAAAGATTTAAAACCCTTCAACCCCATCTCCACTGACCTCAGTGGAAAGCTAAATGCCACTATCATTTTTCTCTTTTTTAAAAAAGGTGGATTCTTTATAGCTTCACAGTCTAAAACAAATGCTAAGCAGCTTCACACAAGACTTCCCACAGGAGTCATCGCTCATAATCATATAAGTTATAATGCAGTAACGTATTATCCTGAAACTTCAGTGGCTTAAAACAACAGTGTATTTCTCCCTCATTCTACACGTCCACTGTGGCTTTTCTAGGGTCTCTGTTCCACATCTGCCTCCCTAGAGGCCCTGGGATCACAGAGATGCTGCCATTGAGACAGAGGATGGAGACAGCTGAAGCAGCAGGGAGAAATGCTTTTAAGGGAGTTACACTGCCAACCAAATGCACCAGCCTGGAGGCTTACATGGAATCTCTGCTCAATTTAATGGGTTAGAACTCATCACATGACTCCACCCAACCACAAGTGGACCTATCTTGTGCAAGACAGAGAACCAGAACTCTCTACCAAAGAAGATACATCTCACACCTAAAATATTCTTAAATATTTCTATTAACAGCAGTAAGGAAATGGACTTCTTAGCATGTGATAACTACAGTGACTCAGTATTAAAATTTAAAAAACTCATGCTCTAATGAAATTCAAATGACACACAGTAAGAGCTGTCAAATTTATCCAACACTTTAGATGGCCAATGATGAAGACAAAACTGCTTTAATTAGAGTTCCCAGAAAACAAAGCTACTGCCAAAGCAAGATACTGCCAACTTTAAATTATGGAAGATGACTGTATCCATAATATCCTTTTTAATAATTAAGAAAATATGCATGATTTTTAATAAAGGGACTCCCTAATGTAGACACACATAGATTTACAATTATATACACAGAGATGTTTAATCTATGTGTAGGTATAGGTGTTATTAATTACCTGTTTCCTTAGTGAAAATACATCAGAAATAGTATCTGAAGGATAGTAAACACACAGGAAGATACTTACTTAATTGTGTATTCATAGTGGTGCTTAATTGGGCCACACATCAGAAAATAAAAAGGCAAGTTTTTAAAGTATCCATATGACCTGGATGGTAGCATATTGACAATCATAAGCAAAAAAAAAACAAAAAACAAAAAACAAGGACATTCATAGTGAAAGAAGATTAACCACAAAAAATTCACCTTTCTTTGTTGCATACCTGTAAAAAGGAATTTTAAAGTCCACAGACTCCTCACGAAAATGACACAAAGATTTCAATTTCTCTTTCCCATTACTTGCTCTATTATTGTCTTCCATTTTCCAAAACTTTAAAAACCTGAAAGAAAAACATACTAACTTTTTAAAAGAGGTCTCCAGTTTACTAACCTATCCTTATTTATGACATTAAAATTGACTCCAAAAATAACGAGAATAAAGATATTGAGATTTCACAAAGAAAAGAATAGTAAGTAGGCGATAGCTAAAGTGTATCTACCAAAAAAATCTTAAGTTAAAAAATTAAAACCCAACATATCCTTTAAAATATTCCTCTGCAAACATTCGGATAGCTCTGATCACACGCAGGCACTGTGCAGAGCCTCAAGCATGGCAGTGGTCCAGAGCCTTGCTGCATGGCACAGAATCCAGACTCCATCTACCAGCTACACACTCTAGGAACAAGTCACATAACCTCACTGTGCCTTTGCATCTTCATCTGTAAAATGAGAATACTAACAGTGTTGGCCTTGTCGGCTTTGTTGTGGGAAAAGAGCTAGAATATTTATAATTCTTAGGAAAGTCAATGCCTGACACAAACCAGAAGTTTTAAGGGCTGATAAGATAATGAAAGCTACCACTTAGAATGGTGCCATATAGTATATGTTACCTGAAGCTGTAAGTCATTCACTGACTTTCAATTTCAAGACAGTAACGACATTTCTATACCCACAAATAACAAGGTAAACAACAAAAAAAAGAAACACATTCAACAGCCCATGAAGATGTCTGCAGCCCTAGGCTACAATGAGGACAGAGAACATTTGAAAGAAAGGCAAACAACCCAGCAGAGGGTAAAATGGCAAATCAAAGTGCCTCAGAGGGAACCGTCCACTGAGCCAGTTGATCACTCCAAAGAACACTAGAAGGCTCGGGATACAGAAGCCCCAGGAAACAGGGAAGGCGGAGGACTGAGGGAGATGACCAAGGGGAACACAGGACATGTCTGGAAGGGGTGCAAGGAGCTTTAGTCCCAAGCCCTCCCACTCACAATACACAGAACTAGTCATTCAGGAAAAAAGAATGAGGTGTGGGGTCACCAGGCACAGAGAAGGCAAGGATGAGGCAGAGGACAAACAACACAGAATAAAGCAGAGTCAACACGTCCCCTGCTGGTTCCAGAAAGCACAGCGCCAGGCTCAAGCTCCCAAGAAGATGCCTGGAGGGTCCTCTAATGGAACAACAAACAAGCCTGGGTAAAAGACAGGGTGGTGCTGACATGTGGGGTTCCCAGGAAAAACACTACAACATCAGCCTCCAACTAGCAAGGCGAACATCCCTCACGCAGAGCTGCTAACCAGCATTTTAGTATCTCACTAATATTAACCAAAAAATCAAGAAAATCCCTAACATGCAAGACATCAAAATAAACAGGAAAAAAACATAGGAACACAGAAGAAAGAGAGGGAATTTGGGGTAAAAGAAAATGAAGCACCATAAAAAGTAAAATTAAGTAATATTCTTAAGATCTAGTTCAACCACAAAACAGAAACAGAGAGCAATGAAAAAGAAATAAATTACAACAAAAGAGCGAGCTCTTAGAAATTTTTTAATCTGGGGAAAAATGTCTATTAAGGTCTGGATAATAAAATTAAAGAAAAGTAAAATAAAAATGCAAGGAGATGAACAACAGGACAGAAAAAAATAAGAAACTACAGAAAATCTTGGAAATCAGTATCTAAGAGAATTCTAGAAAAAAATGAACAAAGAACCCAGGAGGAAATTATTAAATATATAATTCAATAAATATCCCCAGGGCTGAATGAGTTTTAAGGGGTACACTCAGTACGTAATGAATATAAAAAATACATGTAAATGCAAAATTCTAAACCTCTAAACCAGGGATCAAGAGAAGATCCTAAAACCTTCCTGAGATTAAAAAAAAAAAGAGGTCATGCCAGGCTTAGTGGCTCAGCCTGTAATCCCGCGCTTTGAGAGGCTGAGGTGAGTGGATTGCCTGAGCCCGCGGGTTCGAGACCCGCCTGGGCAACTTGGCGAGACCTCATCTCTACAGTAAATCAAAAAATTAGCTGGGCGTGGTAGCGCGTGCCTGTAGTTCCAGCTACTTAGAAGGCTGAGGCGGAAGGATCACCGGAGCCCAGCAGGTTGAGGCTGCAGTGGCTGGGAGTGTGCCACTGCACTCCAGGCTGGGCAACAGAGTGAGACTCCAACTCAAAAAAAAAAAAAAAAAAAAGGTCACATACAAAGTCCTGGAAATCAGAACGGCATCAAACTTCTCATCAGCATCATAAGAAACTAGAAGACAATGGGACGATGCCTTAAAAATCCCAAGTAACAATTCAATCTAGAACTTTACACCAGCCAATCAATCTATCACAAGTAAAAGAACACAATGAAGACTTTTTTTTTTTTTTTTAAGAGACAGGGGTCCCACTATGCCCATGCTGGTCTCAAACTCCTGGCCTCAAGCAAACCTCCCACCTCAGCCTCCAGAGTCGCTGTTATAGGCATGAGTCAACATGCATGGTTCCATACGAAGACATTTTAAAATTTGAAAAATATTAAAAAAAAATCTCTTATGCAAGCCTGCTCAGAAATCTACTGGAGGAAGTTCCACAAACATAATACTAAAAAAGAGGAAAGCTACTAAATCCCAGAAACAGGACTGAGAGCATCATTCCCAGGATAACAGTGAAAGAAAAGTCCCATAAAGACAATTATGCAGGAGAGAGAGAAACCAGTGCAGAATGGAAGGGAAGAGGGCTCCAGAAGGGATAGTTTAAAAAAAAAATAAAAGCTAGAGTTCATAAGTTATCTCATCTACAGAAAATCATACTGAAAAGTATTTCACAAAGCTGTTAAAATATGTGGAAACACTTAGAGACACAAGAAAAACTAACTCAATGAAACAATGGGGATGATTTAACTCCTGAAAAAAACAAAAACAAATTTATTCAAGGAAGGAAATGAAAACACAGACTACTTGGCTCAGCAAGGGATACTCACGTAGCTATTAAAGATAGAATATAGATGGATTCAACCAAAATTACACCATAACTTCACTAAGGACAGGCAGGGAAATGAAGGAGGTCTGAACCTGATAACACGAGCTCTAAAATGCACTTAAAGTTGGTAGACAGCATGAGAAGGCAGAACTGGGGCTGGGACAGCACGCCAGGGACAGGGACTACTTGGTTTTGGTGCAAGTCCTCTGGTGCTATCTTACTAAGTATTCATATGAATGATTCTGAAAAAATTTTAAAAGTTAAACAAAGAGTATTTGTGGAGTACTCTCTGTGACAGACACTCCAGGCAGGTCCACTTAACACCAATTTCCACCCACCTTCTCTCCTGGGAAGCTAAAAATTCAACTTCATAGCTTCCCTTGCAGAAGAATGGCTGTATGACACCATGTGGCCAAAAATGACACATACAGCAAAGGCTAGCGAAGAAAATCTCAAATCCTAATGCCACAAGGAAACACATTGTTCCTATCTGAATGAAGATCAAGCAGGGCAAGAGCCCAGGCAAACGGAAGTCACCAGAGCAGAAGGAAAGGGCCTAGACTCTTAGGCATGGCTGCCTGACTCCAGATTCCTGGTTCTGTGGGGCTTTATTAATCCTGCTTATTTAAGCCACTGTAGTTGGATTTTCTCTTACTTGCCGCTTAAAGCACACAGTTAACCATGACAGGCACTGGGAAACAGAAGATGAAGAAACAGTTCCTCCCTCCCCCAACAAACAGTGTTACCTATTAGAGTAAACAGAGCCAACAAAAAATGAAATACCAAGAAGAATGCACAATGGCCAAGACAAGGTACTGTGAGAATTCTGAGGAGGGAGAGGGTACATCTATAGCTGGTACATTAGGCCAGGCTTTGCTGGTGGCTGCTTCTAGTGCCACAGAACTCAGTGAGTTTCAGTAGGAATTTATACTCCATGTCAAACAAACAGCATGAGCAAATGTACCTGGAAACCCAGAGCCTTTTCAAGAAAATCAATGGCTTCTGTGCTGACAAAGCACGAGACAGAATTTATAAAGAACTCCTACAGGAAAAATAAAAAAGATAAACCATACAACAGGAAAACACATTTCACACAAATACCTAAAAGGCCAGTAAACATCTGAATGGTGTTCATCCTCATGAGAGACCAGGAAAATGCCTATTTCAAATCACAATGAGATCACAATGAGATTTACACCTACCAGATTGACAATTTTTTTAAGTCAGACAATAAAAACAGTTGGACAGAATGAAAAACAACCAGATTACTTAAACATCTCTGTTAAGAGTATATATTAACATGAAAATTTCAAGGAAAAAGTCAGAATCATCAGTACAGCTGAAGACATGTATACCCCATGACCTCTGGAGTACCTGACTTCCAAGTGTGTATCTCAGAGAAGCTCTGGTGCATATGCCCCAGGAGACACATCACAAAAAATGCTCACAGCAACCTCATATAAAAGGCAAAGAGAACACAACGCCAGTGTCCACTGACAGTAGGTGAATAAATTGTCGTCTCCATACATGTAATAGTTTAAATCCATGATAATGAATAAAACATTTCTGCATGTAACAACACAGATATATCCAAGAATACAAGTCTATGTTGCAAGCAGCATTAAGAATTTCTTCTAAACAGAGACACACAATCCAACACAAAGTCTGATTTCTATATAAGGGGCAAAAGATATGAACAGATCACTTCACAAGAGAGGGAAACTGTCAGCAGCCCTATAAACCTATCAGCATTCATGGAAATGTTCATTATTAACATTTTAAAAGCTTGACAATACCAAGAGTTGGCAACTAAAGTAATGTGAATTCCTGTATCCTGTTGGTGGGGATATAAAATCACTTTGGAAAGCAATTTGGCACTACTGAACAGAAATGAAGGTATACATACCCCAACTCAGTGACTATCTTCCGGGGCATACACCTGGAAAGACTTGCATGTGTGTATGTGAACTCACATTCAATACCATAGTCAACATCAGCACACAACAGTGAAAAAGTAAAACCGAAATGGCCATCAACAGGGTAAAAGATAAGATCACAGTAGTCATTCAAAAATACACTAATCAAAACTACAGACGTCTCCATTGGTAATTCTCAGTGTTAGCAAGGAAGGACACGTATAACACAGGCAACAAGGCTATACACAGGTTTAAGAGAATGTGAATATAACATGATGTAACTTAGGTAAAGAGAAAAACATGCCAAATGTTTATATACTGTAGCTTACGGCTATATGTCTGTGTTGTAATGTATGAAAGTGTGACTGGGTTAACAAAAATGAAATTCAGGACAGTGTTACTTCTGGAAAGAAAGAACATGGTGTGGGGGGGTGCTGTGGTCAGAGAGGGTACACAGACTTCAACTCAGCTAGTAATGCTTTTATTTCTTGAAAAACAGGTATGAACTAAACATTACAAACAGTGAGATCAGATAATACTCGCTGGCAGGCTTATGGGTACTCGTTCTCTGCACCTGTCAGGAAAGATGCACGCTTTTAGAAAACGATCTCATAAGACAAAAACTAAATAACAGTCAATCCCTAAAGACAGAGACATCAGCCTCTCTTCCCTTACTGCCTTCCTCACACCCACCACCTCTGCCATCACACCTCCCCCACCTGAAGACAGAGCAACTGACAGAGAGGGAGATAATTAAACACAGACATGTTCCTCCCAGGTGGGGTAGAAACTCAGCCAGGGAAAGAGTGTCAGGTCAGAACATGGTTTCTGGAGTCCAAACATTCGGAGTCCCACTTGGCTCTGCCACCTGTAAGATGTATGAACTCCAGAGCAAAGCTCCTCACCTTCGCTTCACCTTCCAGAACCCCAGGATAAGCACAGCTCTAGTGGGAACACAGAGGTGAAGCACCGGCCCGGATCCCACCGTCAGCACTGACAACAAAGTCAGCATATATAGCCAATCTCACCCTGCCTCAAGAAACCCGTGACTTGTTCACAATCTAAGATGGCCTAAAGATGACACTTTTTAAAATAGTAGGGTCAAATGTCTTCCAGGAATAATGACCACCAGGAATTAAAATGTTCCCAAGAAAATTCTTTCACGGTTCTGGTCTCATGCGTCTTACTTCGTATTTTTCTAGAATAGACAAAAATATAGTCAAAATATAGAATGATACAGTTAAGCGATTCTCATACCAATAGTAGAACTAAAGAAAGTCTCTATACCTTATGGCAAACAAGTATCAGATGCCTGTGCATTCTGTTCCTTTTTCTCTTTGTTCTTTATTCATTTCAGAATATCAAAAACTAATCTATTTTCTGAACACATTCATGTACAGAGACAAATTTCCCCTCTGACCTGTACATCAGTGAATTAATGAGGTACAAGTTGACTAACATCTGTTGTTTATAACAGGATCTTCCTCTAAGAAATTCTGAAGAAAGCCAGTTTTTCAAAAGGTCCTGTGAACTATAATATAGTCATATACAGACCTCTTATTTAATCCGCCAAAATCTCGTGGGATTTTTATGGCCAACAATCATGGCCAACAATAAAATGGAGTATTATAAATAATAAATGGAATGAATGGATTCCTTGTTCTAAGAAATAGCCCTCACTTTTTAAAATGTTCGTTTATGCTATGAAAAGTTGGGCAGAAAAACACCAAGTTTCTATCAACAGACTAATTATGAATTATTATATTCTACATCTCTTCCACATATCTTCTACATATTATATGTCTACATCTCCAGTTTCCTTAAAGATATACAACCATGTCGTCAAATCCTTTATTTCAAAATCAGTTACAGAAAAATCACAGACCAACTCTTTCTAGGGTGCTAAAAAGTGGCAATAACTGACCAAATTGTGGGATGTGGGTTCAATCAGCATGGCACACTTAAGAACACAGACTGGCCTTTTCTTAAGTATGTGGAATTTCAAGCCATGTGGCTTATGAAATAAATACCTTTTGTATAGCCAAATGTAGAAAAATCACTTATACATTAAAATGATCCAAAAGCACAGAAATTTCACAAAACCTTTCCATAGACACCATGTGAAAAAGAAATAATGAATGAACCACAAATCATGTCTGATTCCAGGGTTTTAATTATTCAACCACATGAGTGATAAGAAAAGGAATATATGATGGCCATTTTAATTTTTAAAAATTAACAAACATGCAGTGACGCCAGTGTGATGACCAACCTGCCCACACACAAACAAATCAAGAAATACACGTCTACATTTTGACCAAAAGAACCATCGGAGGGCTCCGCAGGGCAACAAGGCAAAACCAGAGACCCTGTGGGGCACAGACACCCAGGATGGCCACGTGAGGAAGGGACAGGAGCACCTGCCTGGGCCATGCCAGGCCCAGGGGGGATCAGAGGGACGTCCCCAAGGGGAAGGTCAGCACCATGACCTCAGCAGTTCTTAAGACTGGGGACCCTTGCTGTTATTACAGACTAGAGCTCTGCAGGAGCGAACCAACCCAGGGGAAGAGCCCACACTGCCCACACCCCAGCCTACACCACCACTGCTCTGTCCACACCCAGGCCTGTGCGGCCACTGCCCACATCATCAGTTAGAGCATGTCCTAAGAGTAGCAACAGAGACCCTGCAGGGCACAGACACCCAGGACCACCATGCACGGAAGGGAAGGGCTTCTCCAGAGCTGTGCCAGTGTTGTGTCCTGCCCCCAGGGTCAGAACACAGCTGCATCCCAGTCCCCGGGGAAAGAGTTGTGGGGTGTGCCCAGAGCAAGACTCAGCTCAGGAGGAGATCTGCACCCCCTTGTGCTTGGAGAGTGAACTGGCAGCCAACCCACAGGTGGTACAGTAGGTTCACAAACCCTGAGCCCAGGAACAGCCTGCACAGCCACCCTGAGCATCTGTGCCCTGGAACCCAGGCCACTGTGGCTACCTGTAAGCCATGTTGTACACAGCACTGAGAGAGATGCCCTCAGCTAAGACTTCCCAGTGCAAGAGAGACAAGGACAGGAGAGTCTCTAACCCCTTGCCTTGGTAGCCTACACATCCACCAGCATGGTCACAGACTTCCACAGCCTAGACCACAGAACCATCCATAGTCCTCACTAAAGCTCTTGCTCTAGTGACCTACATAGCCACCATCACAGCCACAGACTCCCACAGCCTAGACTACACAGGCATCACAATCCTCACTAACACCCTTGCCCTAGTGACCTACACAGCCACCGTTATGGCCACAGGCTCTCACAGCCTAGACCATGCAGGCAGCCCAGTCCTCATTAACACCCTTGCCCTAGTGACTTACACAGTTGCCGTCATGGTCACAGACTTCCACAGCCTAGACCACAGAATTAGCCACAGTCCTCACTAAAGACCTTGCCCTAGCAAACTACACAGCCACTGTTATGGCCATAGACTCCCACAGACCAGATCACAGAGGTACCACAGTCCTCACTAATGCCCTTGCCCTAGTGACCTACTACACAGCCACTGTCCCAGCAACAGACTCCCACAGCCTGGACCACAGATATACCATAGTCCTCACTGACCTGATCACAACTGAAGAAAGTGCACAGAGACTACAGCCCTGCACCCACATGGAGTCAGAGCCATGTACCCTGCCCAGCCCATACCCTAAGCCATCTGCAGGGGAGGGCCACTCTGTAAGGTTTGGAAGAGGAGATTGCACCACATAGACATCAATGCAGGGACTAAGAAACACAAAAAAGCAAGGAAATATGACACCACCAAAAAAGAAAACACAATAAAACTCCAGTAACTGGCCCAAAGAAACAGAAATGTATGAATCACCTGATATTTATAAATAAATAAACAAATTTGTTAATCACCTGCTAATTATAAATATTATAAACTATAAATAAAACATTGATAAAAGAAACTGAAGGAGTCATAAATAAATGGAAAGCTATCCCATGCTCATGGATTGGAAGAATAGTGTTAAAATGCTCATACTACCAAAAGCAATATACAGATTCAACACTTTCCTTTTCAAAATCCCAATGGTATTCCTCACAGAAACAGAAAAAAAAAATCCTGAAATTCCCATAGAACTATAAAAGACCCCAAACCCAAAACAATTCTAAGAAAGAAAAACAATATAATTTAAAATCATATTACAAAGCTAGAGTAAGCAAAACAGTGGGCTGGGTGCAGTGGTTCATGCCTGCAATCCCAGCACTTTGGGAGGCCAATGAGAATCACTTGAGTCCGGGAGGTTGAGCTCAGCCTGGGCAACATAGTGAGACCTCGCCTCTACAAAAAATGAAAAAATTATCCAGGTGTAGTGTCTCGCTCCTGTAGTCCCAGCTACTCTGGAAGCTGAGGCAGAAGGATCACCTGAAACCAGGAAGCCGAGGCTGTAGTGAGCTGTGATTGCGCCACTGCACTCCAGCCTGACTTAAAAAAGAAAAAATATATATGGTACTGGCACTAAAAGCAGCTACACAGACCAGTGGAACAGAATACAGAACCCAGTAATAAGTCCAGACATAAACGGTCCACTAATTTTTGACAAGGGCACCATGGGCAGAGTACAGTCTCTTCATTAAATTGTGGGAAAACAGAATTTCCACATGCAAACAGTAGCCCATGGACTGGGGAAAAACATGTGGCATATACCTGATGAGTGGTTAGCATCAAAAGTGCATAAGGAGAACAGACAACTCAATAGCCCAATTAAAAATGGTAAAACCCTTAGCCATAGAAGCCTTCTGTGTTGATGACGTGGTGGTATAACAGCAGAGAGAGAAAACAGTTTGAGTGTGTTTCTGAAACAAGGACTTAGACAAAGCAAGACCAAATCATCCCCAAGAGAGTCCAGCAGGAAAGGGCAGACACTAAGAACAGGTCAGGTCTTGGCACTTGAAAGCACCAGACTGCAAGGAGGCTTGAGGTTGGCCTTGAAGGACATGGTTTCTGAGGGCGAACCAGGGAGAAAAGGGTGGGTACCTTCAGAGACACAGCATGAAGGGAAGAAGAGGGAAAACCAAAGGATCCCACAGAAACAAAAGAGAACAGGCCAAGCCCTCCCCTCTCCAATATCATTCATACAAGAAAATGCACAGAGGCGGATACTGTGGACTCTCTCGGCAGGGAGGAACAGCTGTAGGAAGGAGCTTTCAGGTAATGTCAGATGACGCCAGGTGGTGCTTCAGAGGCAACTAACAGCACACAGTGCAAACCCCCACCCGCCCGTAGTCACTAGGTCTTCAAGGAGAAGCTCAAGTGGAGACTACATAACGGTGACAGGAAGGAACTTATCTTAAACCCAGGGGATGTATGGTTGCTTCTGGTTGCTTCCTTCTTTGGGGAAAAATTGCTAAGCAGGCGTTTGCAGCAACCGTAGCCCAACAGGAGCAAGGACTGAAGACACAGACCCCTCAGAGATGAAGGTCGGGATCCCACACACCAAATAACATCCTGGCTGCTTATCCATCTTCCTTGTCCCATGAGCCATTGGTCACTGACCAAGATCTCTGTGGTCAGCACAGCCTTAGTGCCACTCTGGCCATCATGGAAATGACATCCACCCTGTTCTGAAAGGCAACACCACCATCTTTCCTCTGACACTCCAGAATCCTCTCGTTTTTATGGCTCCTAGGGAATCCCAGTTCCATGGGATCTCCCAGCAACTCCAGCCACGCCCACTCCCTCATGCACTCTTCAGTATCTTAGTGGGTTAAGCATTTTCTGTGCACCCCTAAGAAACACAGTCAGTGTGTTCTCCAATCTCACATAATAAATGCACTCTAATATTTAACTTGTCCTGAAGCCTTCTGACTTCAACACTCTGCCAAAGTGGTTGTTGCATATTTGTCTAATTTATTCACGTCCTTCATGTCCTATTAGGACCAAGTTACTAGGATGTTAAATCCTGAGTTAAGAACAGAGCTCCCAGGTGAGTCACTTTCATGCTAACAGGCTCTGCCCATCAGCCTCATCATTCTGCCCCCCTGCTCCATCTAGTACCTGCAAGGCCTACCTCCCCACGTGTTCCTCCACTCCTCCTGGTATGGGTCCTGGAACACGTTGCCTGGGTATTTTCTCCCCAAATAAGAACAATGTCCCTGATGAGACTCTGCTGAGATGGTGTCTAGTTCTTGTTCTGGAGATAGCAGAGGAAGGGATAGAGTGGATCTTACAGAAAACAGGCATCAACTTATAAAGTCCCTGCCTCAACAGGATCTCTGCGTGGTCTCCAAACAAGGGGAGGCAGCCATCGTCTATTATAACAGATGTAATAACAAGCTGCTGGTCCTGCCTGCCTGGAGGACTCAGAGAATCAGGGGCTCAGAATTCTAGGTCGTCCACCCACAAGTCCCCTGCTGAGACAGGATCCACTTATTCCATATTAGGACCCTGCTTTGGCCCTGAGCAACTGTCAAGGGTGTATGGGAGAGACAGGACCACCATGATGACACAGAATGAGGGACTTATAGAGAGACACCTCGCCCAGATGTGGCAATGAGAACAGCCAGTGAGATTATCACTTCTGCACATGGAGCTGAGCCCAAGACAGGCAGGCTGGCAGCCGGGACAGAAAGACAACCAAATGGGGAAGGAGCAGGGATAAACAGCTCCCAGAGACCAGCTGGCACCTGTGGAATCACATAGCATTCACGCTGTCTCCCACCACCTGCAGCTTCAGCCTCAAGTGGTGCAGGCAATCTGTGGGAAAGGACACCTGGCCCAGGGTCTCCAGAAGTCACTGGAGGGGATCCCATGGGAGTGGAGTGCCGAGGGTCTGCTACTGCTCCACAGTCTGACACTGCAGGCAGCAGCCAGGAGTGGAGTGGAGTGACGGCACTTCATACACCGCCAGCTTTAGAAACGTGAAAACACGTAGTGGGGCTTCACATCTGCCTCCACACCTCACTCAAGTGTCTCGTGGCCAGGGCCAACTCAGAACCCAGAGGAAGTTCTGGAAACAGAGTTCCCATTCAGCTCCAGTAACACAGTACAAGCCCATCACTAAGAGATGCAGCCTGCTGCCCTCAGGATCGATCCTGGGTCTGACTTTTTAGCATGATCTGTCCCATAATCACAGGAGTGCTCCATGGGCCCTCTTTTCCCAGTGCTCTGCACTGACAGCGGCTGACCTTTTGTTTTCAAAGTTTCAACAGCTAAGAGGCCAGTCAACTCAGAGTCCTGATAATGACCACTGCCCTCACCCCACTCTCGTCCAAGAACAATAGAGCAGCAATCTTCCACCTGCCACTCCATGCTGGTCCCAAGGCCTGAAGCCAGAGTCTAGGAGTTGGTCATCCTGCCTGCCAGCAGTCACCAGCACCCGAGGCTAGCAGCAAGGCCCCTGCTGCAGCCTCATGGTGAGGGGCCCACTCCAGCCTCCCATCCCAGGGGTGCCTTCAGAGCCTCTCAGGATATTTCCTGGCCTGTGTTCACACATGGGTGGTCCATCTGGTAGGTAATCCCAGGTGAAAAGAATGAGGAGGAATGGAAGGTGACATGGGGAGTGAGTAAAAGCCAGTGCAAGGATGACCGCAATGGGGTCTGGATCCTCTGAGGAACATGTTACCTCTCCCAGTGTTCCCTTCAGGGTCAATCCTAGGAGCACTAGTAATTATTCTGCAGCCTGTGAGCTGAAGGCCACCTGGTGGAACATTAACATCCACATGTGGCCAAGCATGATGGCTCAAACCTGTAATCCCAGCACTCTGAGAGGCCGAGGCAAGAGGATTGCCTGAGCTCAGGGGTTCAAGACCAGAGTGGGCAACTTGGTAAGATCTTGTCTCTATAATAAATCAAAAAGTAAGCTGGGTTTGGTAGTATGTGCCTGTAGTTCCAGCTACTTGGGAGGCTGAGGTGGAAGGATCGCCAGCAGGTCAAGGCTGCAGTGGCTGTGAGCATGCCACTGCACTCCAGCCTGGGCGACAGAGTAAGACTGCAACTCAAAAAAAAAAATTTAAAAAAAAAAAAATCCTAACGCTTCCAAGCTGACTCCCCACACAGTCCTGTGCAAGTGAGACACATGTAGTGCACATACTGGCAGCTACTGTGTCTACTTGAAGTGAGCTGAACCTACACAGAACGTCTGCCATGGCCCACAGCCCCAGCTGGACTTGAGTGAGGCAGACGGGAACTGGAGGCTGCACATCAGAAGTGTCACACACATCTTTACCGCACCAGTGTGTGAGGAGAATTAAATAAGACATGCAGAACACTTGACGGAGACCTGACACACCAAGCTACATAAATGACAGCTATTAGCACTGGCATAGACACTCAAGCAAGACTGTAGTGACAGTGAGCAATAAAACTAAGGTGATGTTTCCGAGATGTCACTGACGATTAGGAGAGCAAGCTGGCAGGTGGGGAGGATGGAAGAGTGGGGAGGGAGTGCAGGATACTTCTAGGGTCCTAGCAGTGCCACCAAACACAACCCAGAGAGTTGGAAGAAGATGCGTGATCAACTTCAGAGTCTAGGGGATCCATGGACCATTCGAATGTCCTATTCTTAATGGGCTCCTGGAAGCAACTGGTAAGAAACTCAGGTCACCATGTTTTCCTACCTTGAGGAGGTGAATCTCTTCTCTCTAATCTCCAAACAAACTATATTTTCCAATCCAAAAGAAAAAAGAAACTCAAACAAGAGATCTCAGTTGAAAAAAGGCATGGATGGTAGTTCTAGCCATGATGATGTCTGCTGCCCCAGGAAGGTCGTGTAGTCACATGAAGAGAGGGCAGGCAGTGGAGCACCAATACTATGGCCCAGGCAGAGAGATGGCGGCCAGCAAGCAGGGGCGGGGTATCATAGAGGAGAAGAGTCTGGTAGAAGAGCACACTGTCACCAGCAAGAGGTCAGTGCCAGCACATGGCACCAACTGCTCTAAGAAGGGCAAGCCACACCGAGGTACTTCTGCAGATGAGGGAAACAGATGCCAGTAACCTCAGGGAGGGCAGTGCTGGTGGTTGCTGACACAGATGCAGATGTGCCACACACTAGAGTGCTCAGCAGACAAGGAGGGTGGAACAGTGGACGCCAAGTGTGCTTTCATCAACTGGTGGGAGGGGAGGACAGCAATGACTTCAGGGACGGGGACTTCCTTCTTTCCTTTTTTTTTTTACAAACAGACTCAAACCTCCAATGTATCTATAGGAAGGAAGAAGACATGAAGATTGGGGAAGGGGAGGAACGAATGGAGGCAAGTCTCTGCAGCACAGGCACAGAGCACAGCCTCATGCCATCGCCTTCACTCGCCATACCTGGGTCTGCTTTTAATGCGCCAAACAGGAAATGTGTGTTTAGCATCTCATGTCCTGGGACCAACCTAGGAAAGCTGTGAACAACATCAAAACACATAAGCTTCTTGGGCTGATTTAGCTTCAGTCAAAAGTTGACAATTGTATGCAATGAGAAAAAAAATCTTTTTCTGCTATTTGAGTTTTTTGTTTTTTGTTTTGTCAGGGGAAATAAATTATTTATAAAGCAATTTACCAGATAAGCACTAATTTAGAGGGTGCCCAGTATAGTATTGACAACACATACACAACTCCAAAATCTGAAATCTGTAGCTGCTGCTGTAGGGTCCAATTAGCCGGAGTCTAGGGAATGCAAGAGCTGAAAACAAGCTAAACAACCAGCACATTTGGGGCCTTTCCGCTGCCAGGTGGTAAGCTGTTCTGATGCTGTTTAGATTTGTGGTTGGGCCTGGACCACGTCTCTGGACAGCATTCTGCTGGAGGCAGAACAAAGTTCTATTTAATATCTGTGTGCTTTAAAACAATGTCGCCCATTTCTCTTACTGCCGGGTCACTAGCCCTGGAGACCCACTGTACTTCTGGGGTATAAAACGGCAGTGTTTACTTACCCAGCTGACTTTGGAATTACATGATTAAGCCAATATGAAAAGTGAGTCAATAGGAAAACAAATGCTTATAAAGCAGTAACAAACAGCCTTTATCCCAATATGTGTACCAAATAAATTTAACTTAGAAGAACTGAACTAAATATAAAACACTTCAAAAAGGAAAAACAGAACAGTAAGCTTACTAAGAGTTTTGGCATGATCCAGAGAACACACTCAGGGAACTGTCCTCTGTGGGAAAGAGCAGAGCATGTCAGCGGCTTTTGGAAAGCTGCTTTGCAACACTCTGCAAACTTCCATTGGATAGCATATAAATCTTGGGTTGACTTTCTGTGTGTTTTTCTATACCTAAGAACTTTTTAAAAGACCAGAATAACAATTTTTTAAAAAACAATGAAGCTGTCTTTCTCTTCTGGAATAAAGAATGGCCTTTTCTTCACAATTTATGCAAGGAAAGAAGCTGGCACTCAACACTCCCAGATTGTCACCAAAGCTACCCTGCACCTCTGTGCTCTCAGACACCACTCCTGTGAGACAATCAGTGCAGTCCTCGGATCAGAGGTCACGCTGCCCTCCTAGTCCAGGCGCCCACACCCTCCTGCCACTAGAGGCCATGTGCCCTCCGAGCCCAGGCACCCACACTCCCATAGGCCACGCTGCCCTCCAAGCCCAAGTGCCCACAAATTCCTATCCCCAGAAGCCACACTGCTCTCCAAGCCTAGGCGCCCACACCCTCCACCACCATAGCACACAATGCCCTCTGAGGCCTGCTGCCCACATCCCCCAACCCCAGAGTTCAAGTGCCCTCCAAGCCCAGGTGCTCATACCCCCACCCCCACCCCAGAACGCGGGCTTCCCCCATCTCTTCTTGTATATTTCAGTCTCTCTCTGCAGTAGAGCCGGGCCAGTTGTATTCAAACATGTTCTAGCATGGCTCTTCTTAAAATAAGAAAACAACATGTAAGCCCTCCTTGCCCCATGCTCTTCTCCAGGTCCCCACTCTGTAGTCCCCCCAGAACTATGTCCCTTCACTGCACTCAGTCTTCAACCTACTCTGGTCTGGCCTCTCCCACCGTGTCTCCACCAGATGAGCTCTGAGCAGCCGTCAGGTAGTTAGAGAGTACGACTCCCCACCCCACCCCAAAGTACCTTCTTTCCATGGCTTTCGTAAGCCCACAACTGTCCTGCTTTTTCTTTGGCTGTTCTTCCTCTGTATCCTTTCTCAGCAACTCCTGTCTATCCATCCTTTACACTGTGGAGCTGTTCAGGGTGTATTCTCTCTCCTTTCCCCTTCCTTTCCATAACCTTCTTCCTGTCTTTCCATTCCGCAACCTCTCCTAAGGCGGTCTCACCGACCACCTTGGCTTTAAATGTCAACTCAATGTCAACGATGCTAAGATTTCTAGTTGCAACACAGACCTCTTTTCCAACTCCAGACCCATATCCCAATGATGCCACTAAGCACAGGCTTTAGAGAAGCCTTGGGGCCAGACTGCTTGGGTTTCAAAACCAGTACTACTTACTTCCTGGGTAACCCTGAACAAGTTGATGGCCATTCTAAGACTCAGTTTCCCCAACTGAGGAATAATAGTGAAACTGCAATAACAGTAAAGTTGGAATAATAGTAGTCCTCACTTTATAGGGTTGTTATGTAGGGTTGATGAGCACTACTGTGTGGCACGTCACCATAGTTACCATTACCTTGCATGCATACCAGGATACGTCCAAGGCAACCCAGATGTACCTGGATCTGGGTCACCCTGGATCCTCTCCCTTCTCCTCACCTCATGCATCCCTTCTGGCACACCATCTGTGAATCTCAAGGCAGAATTCTAAGATGCCCCGATGACTCTAGCCTTTGTATGGTCTCCCCTTCAGCAAGTGACTAGAATTAAATCTCATTCTTGTGACAAAGGGATTTTGCAGATGTGATTAAGGGCCCAAATCAATCAATCTTATGATAAGAAAAGTATTCAAGTAGGTCTGGCCTAATTACATGAGTCCCTAATCTGGGTCAAGAGGTCAAGAAGCCAGACAGTACAGGTATGGAAAGAATCTGACCTACTTTTGCTGGCTTAAAGATGAAGGAGCCACTTGAGAAGGAAGCAGATCACCCTGACTGACAGCTAGCTAGGAAGTTGGAATCTCAGGCAACAACTAGAGGAACTGACTTCTGCCAAAAAGAATGAGCCCCTAGACAAGAACTCTGTCTGGCTAACACATCGATTTCAGAATGCGACACCCCAAGCAAGAAGCCAGCCTTCCTGGGGGATGTGTGACCTACCAGCCTATGAGCTAACGTAGGATGCAATCACAAACCACTGACTTTGTGATCACTTATGATGCAGCAAAAGGTTAATACACCATCTCAATAAACAGCACCTTCAGACACATGCTCAGTCCAGCCAGAAAACCCCAAATCAACACAACACCAAGTTCTATTGATTTTTGTCTCCTTAACAGACCTCAAATACACTCACAATCCTCAGTTTCAGTTGTTACCTAGCCTACACCTTTACACTCTACTTGAATTTCTGCAGTAGTTTCCATATAATCTTTCTTCCCATTCTCCTCATGGAAATAGGAGCCACGTTTTTTACAATGCAAAACTAATGCCATAATTTCTCAACTGAACATCCTTCGGTAGCTTCCCACTGCCCTTGACGCCTGAACGTCATATCATAACCTACAAAGCCCTGCACGAAATGGCCTGGCTCCCCTTTCCAGCCCATTCCCTGCGACACTCCTGCTTGGACACCACACTCAAGCCTGGCCAGGCACCTGGTGTGCCAAGCCCCTTTCCGCTGAGGACTGCTTGTGCTGCTGTGACAGCTGTGCTGTCCCCAGCTCTTCACCCCATGGTAGCCAGACTCAACTTCCACACCATGGCCTTGTGTCAGCCTTCCCAGTCCTTACACAAGGAGGTCACCTGCGGGTTTTTCTTAAAAGAGCAGACACCACTGCAACCAACCAACTAGCTAGCTAGTTAGGGATCATATATTTAAGGTCTTTCTCTTGGGTCATACTCAGTGAGGTGGTAGCCCCATCTCATTTGATCCCCACTAAAGCCCAGATCTAGTCTAGTAGCAGACACAGTGGGAATGCAGTAAATCCTCAGTGGAGAAGTAATACTGTGCTGGTTTTGCCCAACTTATACATGGCAAAATTAGGACAAAGTGATGAGTCTGTGTGTGGCCCCATTAGATTTGCTCTATTCTAGCTCTGATTATGATGCTTCCTTACAGAGGGCATTAGTGCAAAGGAAAGCTGTGGCTCAGATCACAGAGTGGGTCAAAGCAAAGCTACCACCAAGATGCAGGCGCGCATATCTCCTGATGGAATTCACACTTAGACATGAAAGGCAACACCATCCTCAGTACACAGTTCACATAATTTTTCCTTCAGAAAAACACTTAATCTCTCTTCAGATTATTGATGAGGCTAACAGAAAGAATGCTTTGGCTGACTGAATGTTCCAGGTAGGGGTGGGAGATATCACTTATGCAAGAACTGCATAGAACAAAGACAGACCTGAGTATGGCCTCCACATTTTGGCCTCTGGCATTCTCTTAAGTATGCCCCCATTTTATTGATTTAACATTAGGTTTTTTTTTTTTTTTTAAATCAAAAGCATGTCTAGTTAATCCGATACTTTTTTCTTTTTCAAAAAAATATTTTAAAAAGCATGAACAACATATGACAAATATTTTATTTAAGAAGCAAAACACAGGGGAGAAAGTAAAATATCTTTCCACATTTTCCATATCACTTATGGTGTGTGTGTGTGTGTGTGTGTGTGTGTGTGTGTGTGTGTGTGTGTGTGTTTCTAAATAAATGCACTTAATTATTATTTACCCAATTCTTACCTTGTTCCAGAAAAGATGAAAGGCAAATTACTGGAATGAATTAAAGCATAAGAAAGAAAAAAAGAAAAATGGCGGCACAGCGTGGCACCGACAAGACTCCAGATGCCTGTCGAGTCACACTTCTCAGTGGCCTTGGCCTGAGGTTTGAAACTTTCACCAACTCGGTAAAAGAGCTGCTCAGGGACCCACTGAAGAGCACTCCAGAGAACAGAACAGCTGGTCAAGGCAGCCCAAGGCTGGTCAAGGCAGCCTGATCTTGGCACTAAGATCAGGAAAGAATGACTCCTGGGATTCTTCGGAGAGGACACGATTCTACAACGAATGGCACTTGCTACCACTTTCTGCTAAAATAGGTGTTTAAGTAACTAACTGCCTTCACATTCCGTAACCACACTTAGTCACACAAACCTGGGACACATTTATTTCTTTGCTTATCCAATTTTAAGTAAAATGTATTCGCTTCCTATCCCCGCAATAAAAAAAACCTAAAAAACCCATAAACTTGATAATTTACTAATAACACAAATTTTGTTTTCCCTCAGTTCTGACCAGAAGTTTGAAACTGGATCTTAGGGTGCTAAAACAAAGAGGACAAGAGAGCTATGTTCCTTTTGGATGCTTGAAGGTAAATCTGTGCCCCAGTGTCCAGCGCTGCCTGCGTGCTTAGCCCATTGCCCCTCCCAGCAGTGACATCACTGCTCTGTTTCCTCACCTCATCTCCTTCTCTTCTGTTCTGATGCCGGCTTCACACTACCTTCTCTGACTCCCTCTTCTAAGGACCCTTGTGATTTCACTGGGCCCACCTGGATAACCCAGGCTATGTAATACATCTGCGAGGTCTCTTCTGCCATGTAAGGGAGCATACCACAGGTTCCAGGAATCAGGACATGGACATCTTTGGAGGAGAAGGGTTATTCTTCAGCCCACGACACAAGACTTCACCATTTATCTGTTTGAAGCTACTTTACAACATTGTAAAGATGGTGTTTTTAAAAAGTTTACATAATAATAGTGTGAGCCGCAAATGGGAAACTTAATCAAAACTTTTTTGACTACAAGTTAATGATAGAATTCCTTTAAGTACCAAATTCACATTCTATGCCAAATAATATGATATACAAGAGTATTATTTACACAATGTTGTCAAGAACACACTGACTATATAAAAAGGAGCATACCTACACAAAAACTTGAGTGTGAAATAAAATAATCATAGTACCCCAAGTAGCATACCAAAACTCAGGACACCCACCTCCCTACTCTCCGTGCAGCCACAGGGTAGGATGGTTACTGAATTTTTTTTAAAAGGAAGAAAGAAAAAAGTGAGACAGTTGGCTCACTCACAACTTTAGGGACATACAAAGTACAGAAAACCGATTTGATTTTTGGAGGATGACACTGCTAGAAACAAACGTAATGAGGCCAAGAGTCTATTCCAGACCCTTTCAATTTCCCTAACAAAAAGAATGTGGGAGGATCATCCTTCGAGCACACAGAGAGATCTGTAAATCATGATGGGGCTCTGAGGAGGTGACTTGACAACCCCAGCCTCCCACAGCACTTCAGGATTGACATCTCTCAGCAGGGTATTTAACTGTGAAACTTCAACTAACACACGATGCCATAATGTTAGATTTTCCCTAGAGGAGTTTTCACCCAGAATCAGCTGCTTTTTCACAGGGAAGAAGTCAACTCTGCCCATCAAACCACTTATGTCTCCAGGAAGCCACAGTTTCAGGATGCTTTGTTGCTCTGGAGTGGAGGTTAACATTGGGGCTGATACATTACCATCTGAGGTTCCCCCATCCTGACTACCATAAGCTGGAATCTCCTGACTTAAGAGCTGAGATGCCATATCTCTGCCCCAACAGATCCCTCTGCGAATCTCTAAACTGTGTGGCAGAAAGTTAAGAAGAGATTTTCTTCCAAGGTCTAGGCCCTAGGGAATCATCTATTCATATCGTGATCTTCCCAATGTATTTCATTAAACTAAAAATACCAGAGCCTGAGTCCTGCCTCCTCTTCTCAAAGTAAAGGAAATATGAAAAAAGAGATAAGTACTATTAAAAAACACACTCACACACACATACAGTCATGTGTTGCTGAACAATAGAAACACATCCTGAGAAAACCATCATTAGGTGATTTCACAGTAGTGTGAACATCATGGAGTGCACATATGCCTACATGGTCTAGCCTACTCCACACCTAGGCTATGTGGTCTAGCCTATTGCTCCTAGGCTACAGACTTGTACAGTAGTTTCTGTGCTGAATACTGTAGGCAACTGGAACACAGGGTTAAGTACTTGTGTGTCTAAACATATCTAAATATAGAAAAGGAACCATAAAAACACAGTATCACAGGCTTATAGGACCACTATCTATATACAGCCCATTGTTGACCAAAACATCATTGTGTGGCTCATGATTGTATATATTTATACATAAAGAGTATAAAGAGGAGAGCTGCACTGTATTCACCGATGACTAAGTCTGTCATTGAACTCTTTCAAGGTATCTTATTGCAGATAATGGTTATGTTTTCAAATAGTACATTAAAAATTAAATCCTTATAAATAAATGGAAACATATTTAAAAATCATCAGGAAATGATTGTTTTTCAGTGGATTCACTATGAATCCTTTGGCAGAAGAGAATGATCTGTTAAAGTGAATCACCACTCTTGACTTTTGTCTATCCCAAGATGTCTATAGAAATTCCACAGAACACCCATAATGCTGGTAAGTACTTTGGATATCACTTAGTCCATCACCTTTAGTTTATGAATGAGAAAACATGGGCTCAGAAAAGCAAAATGACTTATCCCAGATCACACAGAAAGTTAGGGGTTAAATTAGAACTATAGTTAATGCCCTCTGGCACACCGGCTCCGGCAGTGCTGCGCCTCTCTCCCCTCTCTCCCCAACCATCCATCCACCCTCACCCTATCCGTGCCCTAACAAAAAGACCCTCAATAAGGATGCCAGTATCCAAAAAGGTAGGATCTACAGTTGGTGGCAGAAATCAACCCAAGAACTCTTTGGTCAGACTAGATAGGAACATCATAAAATAAGAAAACTACAGACATTCGTGACCCGCCTGGGCAACTTGGCGAGACCTCATCTCTACAATAAATCAAAAATCAGCTGGGCGTGGTAGCGCGCACCTATAATTCCGGCTACTTGGAAGGCTGAGGCGAAGGATCACCAGAGCCCAGTGGGTTGAGGCTGTGGTGGCCAGGAGCAGCCACTGCACTACAGTCTGGGCGACAGAGTGAAACTCCAACTCAAAAAAAAAAAAAGGAAAACTACAGACAAATATCTCTTATGAATATAGACACAAGAATCCTTAACAAAATACAAGCAAACTGGATCCAGCAAGAAATTAAAAGGATTATATGCCATGACCAATGGGATTTATCCTAAGAATGCAAAGTTGGCTTAACATCCCAAAATTAATACACCATATCAACAGAATAAAAAACAAAACCAGCCGGGCTTGGTGGCTCAGCCTGTAATCCCGCACCTTTGGGAGGCTGAGGTGAGTGGAATGCCCGAGCCCGCGGGTTTGAGACCCGCCGGGCAGCGAGACCTCATCTCTACAATAAATCAAAAAATCAGCTGGGCGTGGTAGCGCATGCCTGTAATTCCGGCTACTTGGAAGGCTGAGGTGGAAGGATCGCCGGAGCCCAGCAGGTCGAGGCTGCAGTGGCCAGGAGCGGCCACTGCACTCCAGTCTGGGCGACAGAGTGAGACTCCAACTCAAAAAAACAACAAAAAAAAAAACCAAAAAAAAAAACCACATGAAAATCTCAATAGATGCAGAAAGTATATGTGACAAAATTCAACACCTTCCCATGATGAAAACACCCAAAAAAACTAGGACTAGAAGGGAATGTCCTCAATCTGATAAAGCACATCTATGGAAAATCCACAGCTAACCTAATACTCAATGGAAGACTAAAGCTTCCCTCTGGGATCAGGAACAAGACAAGGATGTGCCGGAGTCCAGCTCCAGTCGGGTTGAGGGTACCCCAAAGGTGGAGATGGCATCAGCGATTGGGGGGAAGAAGAGAGAAAGAGAGAAAGAAAGAGACTGGACTCCGGTCTAGTGCAGAAACGATGTGTGTTATTGGGAATTACAACGGGTCTTTTATACACAAAGTCAGATGTGGGAGGGGCATCCCCCACCCACCAGAAACCTTAATCCATGAAAACTTAATCAATGATTGCCTTTAAATCCTTTTCATATGATAATCTTAAAATTCCATAACAAAGGATAACCTAATCCATGACTGACATATTCTATAAACCTTTTTCATCCTAAACTGATTGATTTATGCCAAGTTAAACAATTCTATAGAAGCTTAAGTATTTACTTTACAAACGAAAGTGGCCCATCCCAGAATGTTTGGAATGTGGTCCAGTCCAAAGTTCACAGTGGGCTACCTGCAAGTAACCCAGCCGCATTCTTTCAACAAAATGGCTGTCTTCTAAAACTATATTCTACAATTTACACCTTCAATAAATCCTAAGATCATGACCCAGAAGCCTGTGACCAATACTAAGGCTCTTAGATATGACACAAGTTTGAATTACAGGTTGTGTGAAAGCCAGAACTGCAGTTTGTGGAAGAATGGGAGCAATGAGCTTCTAAAGTTAGCTTGTGTTTGTCCCGGTCTCAGAGTTTTTATGTTTTGAGCTCACAGGAGCTTAATCTGGTTAGTGCTGAGTAGAAAGGGGGAGGAAATGGGGTCAATAGCTCCCAAACGCATCCTAGTGGTCTCGGGGTCAACGGCCCTTCCTGATCCCTAACACTCAGTGGGCCTCCGTGGCCGGCTCCCAACAAGGATGTCTGCTCTTGCCAATTCTACTGAACACTGTACTGAAGTGCTACACAAGGCAATTAAGCAAGAAAATTAAATAAAAGGCATCCATACTGGAAAGGAAGAAGTAAAATGATCTGTATTCACAGCTGACATACTCTTGTAAATAAAAAAATCCTAGCTAGGCACAGTGGCTCTCACCTGAAATCCCATGACTTTGGGAGGTGGAGGCAAGAGGATTACCTGAGCCCAGGGGTTTGAGACCAGGCTGGACAACTTGGCAAGAATTTGTCTATACAGTAAATCAAAAATTAGCCAGGTGTGGTGGTGCACGCCTGTGGTTTCAGTTACTTAGAAGACTGAGACAGAAGGCTCGTCCAAGCAAAGCAGGTTGAAGCTGTGGTGAGCCATGATTGTACCATTACACTTCAGCCTGAAGAAACAGTAAGACTCCAACTCAAAGAAAAAGAAACAGAAAAAGAATATCCTACAGCATCCATTAAAAAATTTGAGAACTAACAACTAGTTCAGCAAGGTTGAAGGACACAAAATTAATATACAAAAAATTGTTTCTATACATCTGCAGTGAATGACCCAAAAATGAAATTGAGAAAATAATTTATTTTACAATAGCATCAAAACAATAAAATGTTTAGAAATAAAGTTAACAAAAGAAGTGAACATTTACACCATTTATACTCCTGAGATGGGTATCTGGCAACTAGTTTCTCAAAAACAAAGGTTGTAAGCCAACTGAGACCAACTGAGACCAAGACACCAGGAAAAGTAAACTCTGCTTCTACTTTCTGCTCATTATGCCCCAATTATAATGTATTACCATGCTAGAAGACACTCCCACCAGTGCCCATCACAGTTTGCAATGTCCATGGCAATTCTCAGAAGTTACCTTATGTGGTTTAAAAAGGAAAGGAATTTTTGATTCAAGAAACTCCCTGCCCCCTGCCCCTTTCCTGGAAAACCCATGAATAACTCACACCTTGCTTGGAATAGAATCAAGAGATAGCTATACAAATAAAATCCCAATGATGTATGGCTGCTGTTGTTTTTCCTATAGACCAGCCCAGGTCACTCTACCTGTACACTAGTCTGTTCTCAGATATTTCAATAAACTTACTTTATTTTCCAACTGAAACCCCAGAGACACACGTTAGCTGCTCTACCTATGGGGAAGCCATTTTCCTACTTCTCCATTTCTTTAATAAACTCGCTTTTCATCTCCTACTTATGACTCATTCTTGAATTCCTTCCTGCATGGGAGTCAAGAACCCACTTGGCCTCTCAGGTCAAATCCCAATTCTGGGGTTCATCTTCATTAATCTGAAAAATAAGAAAACACTGTTGAAAGAAATTAAAGAAGACCTAAATAAATGGAAAGATATCCCATATTCATGGATCAGAAAATTTAACACAGCTAAGATGGCAACACTCCCAAAGCTGATCTACAGATTCCATGCAATCTCTGTCAGAATCCCACCCAGCTGGTTTCTTTACAGAAACTGACAAGATGATCCTAAAGCTCACATGTAAATTCAAGGAACCCAGAATAACCAAAACAATCTTGAAAAGGAGGAACAAGGTTAGAAGACTCATTCTTTCCAAATTCAAAATTTACAAAAAAGTTGTAGTAGTCAAGACAAGTGTAGTTCTGCCATAAGGTAAAATGGAGAAAGAACAGTCTTTTCAACAAATGGTGCTGGGACAATTGAATATTCACATGCAAAAGAATGACTGTGAATTCACACCATATATAATTATCTCAAACTGGATCAAAGAATAAACAGGTAAAAATCATAAAACTCTCAGAATAAAACAAAGGTATAACTCTTTATAACCTTGGATTAGTCAATGATTTCTAAGCCGGGCTCGGTGGCTCAGCCTTTATCCTATGCTTTGGGAGGCTGAGGTGAGTGGATTGCCTGAGCCTGCGGGTTCGAGACCCGCCTGGGCAACTTGGTGAGACCTCATCTCTACAATAAAATCAAAAA
>NW_007251331.1:7758-12904 GCF_000164805.1 Carlito syrichta | reverse complement strand
CGCTGCGGTGGCCGGGAGCAGCCACTGCACTCCAATCTGGGTAACAGAGTGAGACTCCAAGTCAAAAAAAACCCAAAACCAATGATTTCTTAAAACAGCATAAGAAAAAAATAGAAAAATTAGAATTCATCAAAATTAAATAGACTTTTGTGCTTCGAAGGACAGCAACAAAAAAATGAAGACAACTCAGTAAAAGGAAGAAAATAGTTGCAAATCACATTTCTGATAACATACTTGTCTACAGAATACATAAAGAACGCTCACATCTCAGTAATAAAAAAGATAAATTAGCCTATTAAAAAAGGAGCAAAGAAATAAAGATTTCTTCAAAAGTATATAAATGGGCAATAAGCACATGAAAAGATGCTTGTCATTTTTCTTTAGGGAAATGCAAATCAAAACCACAATGAACTAACACTTAACACTCCCTGGGATGGTTGTGAGCAAAAAGTGACAATAACAAGTGCTGACTAGACTGTGAAGAAACTGGTACCCTCATACATTGCTGGTGGGAATATAAAATGGTACAGCCACTTTGGAAAACAGTTGAGTGGTTTCTTAAAGAGTTAAACAAAGACTTACCATGTACTCTTGTAATCTTACTCCTGATATATACCTTAGAGAAATTAAAACATAGGTCCACACAAAAACCTGTCCACAAATGTGCATAGTAGCATTATTCACAATAGCTAAGAGGTGGAAATAACCAAATGCCAACCAACTGATGAATGGACAAGCAAAATATGGTATATCCATACAATGGAATACAATTTGTCCACCAATTTTTTGTCTATTTGTTTTGTTTTGTTTTTTTGAGTTGGAGTCTCACTCTGTCGCCCAGACTGGAGTGCAGTGGCCGCTCCCGGCCACCGCAGCCTCAACCTGCTGGGCTCCGGAGATCCTTCCGCCTCAGCCTTCCAAGTAGCCGTAATTACAGGCATGCACAACCATGCCCGGCTGATTTTTTTTATTTATTGTAGAGATGAGGTCTCGCTGCCCAGGTGGGTCTCGAACCCGCAGGCTCAGGGAATCCACTCACCTCAGCCTCCCAAAGGCATGGGATTACAGCCTGAGCCACCGAGCCCGACTTGTCCACCAATTTTTAAAAAATATATATTTATACATGGTACAAAAGAAATGAATTTCAAAAACACTATGTCTATAGGAAAAACAACAGCAGTCATACATCATTGGGATTTTATTTGTATAGCTATCTCTTGATTCTATTCCAAGCAAGGGGTGAATTATTCATGGGTTTTCCAGGAAAGGGGCAGGGGGCAGGGAGTTTCTAGAATCAAAAATTCCTTTCCTTTTTAAACCAAAAGACCACAATTTTATCATTCAATTATATGCAATTCCATAGTAGGAATGTATAGAAATAGGAAATAGATTAGTGGTTGCCAAGGGCTGGGTATAGGCAGTGGAAATAGAGTTCCTGATGTAAATGAGTACAAGGTTTCACTGGAAGGTGACAGAAATGTTCTAAAATTATTAGATTGTGGTGATAGCTGTGTATCTCTATAAATATACAAACTGTGTTGAACTGTACACTTATAAGTGGATTTTATGGTGTGTAAATTATACTCAATAAGGCCGTTTAATGAAAAAGACACTATGAGTTCCTTGTTGCTCTCTCTTGGATCACTTGTTCTGAGGAAGCACCTGAGAACACACAAGCAGTCCCCTGGAGAGGCGCACACAGCAAGGAATGGAAGTAGCCTGCCAACATGTTGGAAGACATCTTGGAGGGCAACCACCAGCCCCAGACAAGTCTTCAGGTAACTGTAGACCTGGCCAACACCTTGATAATAACTTCATGAGAGGCCCTGAGTTAGAACCAGCAAGCTAAGCAACTCCTGAATTCCCGAGCCTCCAAAATCATGTTGCTTTAAGCCACTGAAGCTTGGAGCAATGTGCTACACCACAGAGATAAACTTCCACAATCCGCTCCTCAGTGTTCCACTCTCTCTCCTAACATCTATGTGAATATCTTCCAAGCAACTCTTCCTCCTCTAAGAGTTTAGTATTATCCCCATTCACAGATTTACCTTAGTTGCTGTCATGTCAGAAGAACGTGATCCCATCCCCTGGGTTCAGCTGAACAACCCCAAAGTGGATGCCTGGCCAAAGCTAGGCCAAAACAGCCTTTGCTGAGGATTTTATATCTGAAGTCAAGAAGGCAGTGCCTTCTCAGTACCTGAAGCTGCAAGACATAAAACCTGGGGTCTGTCAGCAGCATAACCTTAATCATGTGGGAAACGTGAAAATGAAGCCAACAGACATAGACAAGCAGACTTCCAAGATGGAAAGAACACAGACAGCAGCATGCCTAGGTCCAGCAACTCTGGATGCAGCCTGTTCTGCCAGTGGGGAAGCATCCAAACAGCACCCAGCATGCAGAGTTCATAAAATACCTTCTGAGTAAATGAGTGGGAAAGACCTACCATCCTTCCAATAAGACTAAATTTTTTGTTGTTGGTCAACAGTTAGACTTGCTTACTGAAAGGTTATAGTTCTAACATCTCTGCTCGCTTCGTACCTATATATCCCCCACTATTACACTTGATGATATGTCTTAATTACTGTTCATATGGCCTCCTCCACTACTATTTTCTTAGTTAATTTTCGTATCAGTATCATCTAGGATAGAAAACAGAAGTGTCCAAAATGTATGTGTAACTGATCTGCTCAATTCTGCACTATGTGTTCCTTAGCTTCTAAAGCCACTGTTACCAGTTTTTCATGCACCTAACATCTGCAAGGCACCAGGAGGGAGCACAAGGAACTTCTAGATGTGCTCCTGGGTTTTCATTCATTTAATAACTATCTGAGCACCTGGCACATCCCAAGGTTGCAGACAGACAAAGGACACACAGCTTGCCCTCAAGGACCCAACAGTCTAACACAGACCAGTAAACGGATGATCACAGTGCTAAGCGTTAATGCTACTGAAAAGCTCTGCACAGATTTTGAGCAGGAGCAAGAATTATAGGAGTCTACACTCGCCACAAGAAGGCAGGACACAAAAAGGGATAGCCACCAGGCAGTGCACCATGGGTGCCTCACAAGTCACACTGGAGTAATTCCCAACCTTCAAGGAAGATGTGGCCATGTGGTGCTTCTCAGATCCATATCCAGCCAGCACTTCCGGAGTGCCCACTACGTGTGGAGCAGGGTGCTTAGCACCTTCCCAGCAGTGTCTTGCTCGGTTCTCACAGTCAGCAGATGAAAGAAGCCCATCTGAAAGGGTGATGTGACATGCCTGAGTCTGCACAGCCAGTAACTGGTAGAGCTGGGATGTAAACCTGTCCCCTGGCTCCACATCCAGGTATGCCATGCCTTTTGTTCCACACAACTGGGGCAGTTGCCAGGTCCTTCCACTCACCCTACGGCACACCATGAGGTGCCCTGCACAAACAAGCCATCCGCAACTGCCAGCCTGACATCACTGCAGCTCATCCACATTCCGAGGAGAGACCACAGCAGATTCAATTACCCCAGGACCCATTATAGCACCGTGGCTGAAGGGTGCAGCTGGCCAGGGACCAAGGGCTCTCTCGAGTCACACTCTAAGTGCTTCTGGTCACAATATCCAGTCACTCGTTCCTGTGTGCAGCAATAACTCAAAATGACTGCTCATTTCCTTTGACGGCTAACAGTACTAACGAATTCAGTATAATCTCACCATCCATCAGAAAAAGGCCTGAAATGCAAACTTGAAGCTGATGATTCACACAGGGAGTACAGGAGAAACAGCCGCATGCAGGGCTTTCTCTGGAACCAGCATTGTTTGTGGCCTCCGGAAACTGAGCAGTTGGCTGACTACTAGGGCAAGGAGGTGGTTCCCCAGCCATTTAGCAAGACTGCACCACGGCCAGGGGCTGAGGAACATGTGATGTCAAGTAGCTTTGGCTGTACAACCCAAGCCCTATTCAAATCAGTGAGCCATTATGTAAGAGAAAAATTCAAAATCTTCACACCAGAAGGCACCTGACACTGAGCCTGGCACCAGTGAGAAACTAATACTGAGTAAATGGACACCGAGTTTATTATTTCACAGTCTTCTGACAACATCAGCTGTCTATTAAATTGAGAAAGAAAAGCCAAACCTGAACCCACGCAGGTTATGCTAGGAACTCAAAAACATTAGGGAGTAACAAGCTCAAGATACAGAACAGATTCACAAGGACCAAAAAGCTGCCTTGAAAGCTGAGTTTGACATCTCTTAGATGAAGGCACCACGCTGGCACCCGGGGAGCGCCAGTAGTCAAGCCCAGCAGAAGTATCAACAACGGAAGGAACTGGCGAGCAGGGCCAACTTTACAATCTGTTCAAAACAGGAGCAAGATGTCCTGAGCCAACACCTGAAACCCGCGCTTCAGCTCTGCGTCTGCACAAGAAAAGGACAGGCAGCGTGCTGGAGCAGCCTGTCAAAGCCTGACACACTGCAGGAGTATTTCATAACTGGCTACTCATCAGCACGATGATCTGTCCAGGAGAGGAAGTCTTTACCGCGAGCCCGCGCTCCACGCACCGGAGCCCGCACGGTCCTGATTGGTCCAAACGCACACCTTCCAAAAACCCGAGCCACAGGACCTGCACGACGAGTGGTTTACCAAGCCCGGAGCTTGGGCAACTCGGGAGCTCGACAGAAGGACGTGGGGCCCAAGCCTGCTGAGGGGTCCCCTCGGTCCCTGTCACCTGAGGCTTTGTGCGGACACAGCCTCCACCAAAGAAGACCGCTGTAAGAAAGTCAAGGCCAAGTGCAGGATCTCACGGAATGAAGGCGCCCGGCCCCGGGAGCCCGCGAGTCTCCTGCGTGGCACCACGCCTGGTCTCGCTGAAAGCCCGGGGACACCCCCACGCCCCCGCACGACATCGCAGCGCCCTAGGGCCCCAAGGACCCCGGGAACCGGCGGGCGCGCACAGGGGGCAGTGGCGAGGCGTGCATGGAAGTCCGGCGCAGGGCACCCAGCGTCAAGGAGGGTGCCCCTCTCGCCATCGACGGGACGCGGTGACATGTGTCACCTGTGCGGGGAGGGGGCCGAGACCCTCAGAGCCCAGTGCCACCCGCTACGGTCGACTGCCGCGAGGGCTCCACTGCTCAACCTGGGCTCAGGACAACTTTCGGCCTCCTTGCCCCTCG
>NW_007251331.1:1574-7422 GCF_000164805.1 Carlito syrichta | reverse complement strand
CGCCCTCCTCCATCTTCTCTTCTCCAACCCCGCGGGTCGCCACGAGGGAACCCAGAGACAGCGGCTGCCCGGCCCCTCGCGGCTCCCGCGGCGGCACGGGAGCCGGGGCGCGGCGGCTCCAGAACTCGGACGCGAGGAACAGTCTCTTTCCCGCTCTGGCCGCGCGGCTTGCTTCGCGCCTCCTCCCCCTCGGCGGGCGCCGCTAGTACCGCGCAACCAAACCACCCCCTGCTCCGCCACCGCCTCCTCAGGCCGCTCCGCCCACCGCCAGCAAGGTAGAAGGGCCACTCGAGCCGCCGCCGCTGATTGGGCGCGGGGCGCGCGCGTCTACCGACGCCGGCTCCCATTGGGCAGGCCGCTGTGACGTTTCACAAGCCGCCCCGCCCCGCTCCTCGAATTGTTGTTGCTTGGCGGGGAGGCAGGAGAGGAAGGAGTGGGGCCACTCCGATTGGTGAGACCCAAGGCTGTGCCCCGCCCGCTTATTGTGGTGCGCACGCGCAATCAAGACCTTCCCTTCCCTGACCTCCCCACAACTGTCACACCCCTTATTCCCCAGCTTCGATGTGTTAGTAAACAGTGTCTAGTAGTCAGGAGGCGCTCAGGGTCTGTGATTGGCTGCTGCTGAAAGAGGCGGGGAGGGATGATTGGAACGCTTGGGCCGCCAATCACCGTGGACAGAGGCGGGGCCGGGAGGGAAGCGCTTGTCGCCCATGTGTGTGCAGAAAAACCTAAGGGTCCCGGGCAGCGGGCCATGGGTGTGTGACCAGCGGGCCATGGGTGTGTGACCACCTGGAGGACTGCATGCCCCAAAAAGGTGTTACTCGCGCTAGTGACACCAGTTAAGTGGAGTGTTTGTTCTTAAATACAGATAGTTCTTAAGCGTTACAAAATCCCCCAGCTCCTGATGAGGATCTGTGCAAAGGAGAGCTTTTGTACAATACTCTTCCCAGGCACCGAAAGGATACAGAGGTTAATAAAAGAGAATACAATTCCTCCTCTAGAAACCTTCAATAGAACGTGAGAAGCAGACAATCTGTGTACTTACACAGAAAACTATGAAACAGACTTCGAAATAAAAACAAAGAAGTATCGTTAGAGACTCACACAGATGGCAATAGTTGTTCTCAGCGGAGGAGCTGGAAAAGGCTTTTTAGGGCACGGAGGCATTTGAGATAACCAGCTTAAAGGATGGGTGAGATTGAAATACCTGCCTCAGACATTTCAATGGAGATGGTAACTGAGCATTGGACTAACACAGAGAAGGCAAGAGTGGGTTAAGTGATTGACAGGCCTAGGTGGAAGGATTGTGGTAAGAAAGGAAAAGCCATGAATACCAACCTAAACAGTACAGATTTTATGTAGCACACAATGATGAACTGAAGGGAAGAGAAGTGAGACCGCAGAGCAAGAGTACCGTTGGAAGGGCAGAACTAATGGGGGGGGGGTAATTTCTGGTAGCAGACGTGAGAACAGCAAAGGAGAGGCCTACAGATGTGGACACAATTCACACAGAAGTGATCTTTTCAACTAGCAAGGATTAGATCAGAAGTCAGCAAACCTTATTCTGTTAATGGCCAGATAGTAAATATTTTAGGCTTTGAGGTCCAGAGGACCTCTTTCACAAAAACTCGACTCTGCCATCATAGCTCAAAAGCTATCAGAGACACTACATAAAGTAAAAGAAAAGGACTGTGTTCCAACAGGACATTTTTATAGGCACTGAATTTGAATTTCACATAATTTTAATGATTCACAATATATTCTTCCTTTAATTCTTTTTCAATCATTTAAAAATATAAAAACAATTTTTAACTCATGAGCCATTTAAAAACAGGCAGCAAGCCAGATTTGGCCTTCAGGCCACAGTCTGCAGACTCCTGGATTCGATTGCCATAAAAGAGAAAGCAGAGAACCCTTAGGAAGCTCTTCAGGTGGCTGTCACCACTCCCTGGGCTTCCTTGCCTGGGACACTTATCAGTAAACCATGACTGCCTACTGCACCAGTCAAGTACTATTTGGAGCCAGGAAATGACTGTGTGCAGTTATTCATTTGTTCACTTAACAACCTTTATACCAATTATATCCCAAGTACTGTGATAGGTGCTAGAGACATAGTGGGAGCAAAACAGATGCAGTCCTTGCTCCTATGTAGCCTGCAGTCTAGGAATGAAAATAAATATTAAATAATCACGCAAAGAAATGTAACCTTTCCATTGTGATCCTGCTGTAAAGGAAAATTGCAGGGTGCTACAATAGAACATATCAGGGGTGCCTAATTTAGGTTGGAAGAGCAAAAAGTCCTTTGTAAATAAGTATTATTTAAGCTGAGCCTTTAAAAATGAGCAGGGTTTAACCAGGATGTGGCAAAAACTAGCCTGATGCTCACCAATCTCATTTCCTCTTCCAGGACACACAGGAAGCCACCTTCTTTTTTTTATTTTTATTTTTTTCCTCCTTTGCAGTTAGGTTAGGTTCATGTGACTGTGATCTGGCCAATGTGGTGTGGGCAGACATGGTGTGTGCCATTTTCAGGCCTAGCCAGGAAACTTGCATAATCACTCACTCTCCCTTCCCCTTCCATAGCAACCACAAACTGCTACATGTTTAATATGGGGGTACCATAATCTAGAAGAATCCTGAACCCCTGAGCTTTTACTTGAAGAAGAGTCACTTGAACTACTTTAGACTGTTCCCAGATAAACTAGTCCAGTAGCTTCCCTCACAGTCAATTGAAGTTGAGAGGCAGAAACTGGGAGAAAAGGGAGTTTATTCTGCAACCAAATTATAGGGAATAGGTGGAATCGTTACCAAAAAATTGTCTCCAAGGCAGTACCACTTACTAAGTATAATTTGCTCTCTATGTGATGCAATACACCTATTGAGATGCTTTTCCACTACTCAAATCAGTTTTTGAACATGTCAATTTTGATGCCTTTCAGTGTTTCTGCTGGTTTTTGTTTCGCCTCTTCCACATTGGCAAAATGTTTCCCTGTGAGGACTTTTTTCATCCAGAGAAAGAAAAAAAGGTGAATAGGGAGGGTGGGGCACAGGGGTCATGCCATTTTTGATCAAAAACTGCTGAACACTCAGCAAAATGTATGGACGTGGTTGTCATGGTGGGATACCCACTCACCTGTTTGCCAGAAGCTAGGGTGTTTCTTCCGCAAATCGTGATGCAGCCTTATCAAAACTTCCAGATAAAAACTTTGGTTGAACATTAATCCAGAGGAACAAATTCCAAGTGTATGACAAGGGACCCACTCTACATAAGATTATTCCATTTTGGGGGGGTCCCCTCTCATATTGCGTTGAGAGACATAGAGAAAGCCAATGACACCTCAACACAGCAAGCAGGGGCTGAGCCAAGGGGGGTCAGGCAGAGACCTAATCAAGAAGCATTTTGTTAAAGCAAACATATGAGGAAGTAGAGATGTATGTGGATGTATTTTCTCATGAAGTGTGCCACTGATGCAAAATAGAGAAGGAAGGTCCTGCCTGGAGGAACCCAAGGAGTTATTTAGTCTGGGTTTGTTTGTTTGCTTGTTTGTTTTACTTTTTTTTCCAAATAATTTTAAAACTGCAGAAGAGTCACAAAATTTGGTAAACTGAGTCAAGCAGAAATAAGTCATACAGCACTCAGATCTGCTCAATGCAGAAAGTTTTCTCCAGAGACTTATACACTGTGCTGAGTGGTGGGGGAGGTAGGAAGGGATGGTCTAGGGACTTTGGGACAGTTGGAACCCATTGGAACAGTCACTGGAAACACAGCAAGTGAGCTTGGAGAGTTGCTCCAGCAGAGACAGAAAGCCCAAGTCAGGAGCAGCAAGCGTCTTTCTAGCAACCTAAGCATCCCCTCAGAGTTGGACATTGAAAGACGGTGGCGCACAGTGAGACTCAACACCCGTTAAGGCCAAGAGATTTAATGAGTAGGAGCAAGGGTGGCTACAGGGCCTGAGGGTCAGGCTGTAGCACCGAGGCAAGGGCGTGGTGGCTTTTATAGGGGCTTAGGGCGACCTGTCAGTCGTTTATAGGTCGGCTGGCAGAGCTTCATTTAGGTTGGTGGATTTTTCGTGGGCACGGGAAAGAGTGAGCTGGACTGTGGAAGAAGACCCGGAAGGTGCCGTTTCAGACGCCCCCTTTGTTTGCCAAGTTGCCATTTTAGGTGGGGGCTGGGTTTGGGCCCCTTTCCAGGAAAAGGGAGGGGGCGTGGTTTGCTAGCGCCTGGCGGTGGCCCTTCATTCCCACCTCTTTGGTTATACGGGAGAGGGGCAGCGTTGATCTGTCTAGCTGCTTCCTGTTGACAATGGGTGTTGGTGGGTGAGGTGGGTGAAAGGCCAAGCCACATGAGACCCCACAAGAAAAAATTTCATTTGAGTGGAAGTCCTGGAAAGTGCCTTGTAAGTGGAAAACAGCAAGCTGGTCCAGCCAGTTGTCGAGTGGACACGGGAAAGGGAGGAGCCAACTGTCACGAAGAAGGTGGTTAAGAGACGCTAGGAATCTGAGTGGTAGGTCTTAGGGGTAAACTTTAAGGTGAGCATGTCTGAAATGAGAAGACAAGGTTAGAGGTCTGTAGCCTTTTGGTCATAGGGGCACCGGCTTGTTCTAGCTATTTTCTGCTGGGGAGGGGCGGCGTGGGGGGGGGTTTAAGGCTGGTATGGGGCCAGAGGTGGTTTGGACAGAAGGGGCGAGTATGAATGTAACAGTAGTCGGTTGATCATTATTCGAGAGAGCTCTGCCAGGCGCTGTTGGAGAAACCTAAAAACACACGGGGCCATCGACAAGAGGATAAGTATAACAATTAGTGGAGTTAGAACAGGGAGAAGCCACGTTAGGAGTTGGGGTTGCCACCACCCTGAGAATGGGCCTCCGATCAGGTCTTCTCTCAGTTGGGAGGGGAGCTGTTTGTAAAAGTGAAGTGAGGATTCCAGCCCTGCTGCCCCACCCCTTCCCATGGCTGCGGTAATACCCAGCCCTGCCAGTAGAGGTATGAGCTGAATTGCCTGCCTTACCCGCGACGTTGAGGAACTGACCAAGGGGACAGGCAGGCTTTGGTTACCGGGTGCTATTATAATGGTGGGGAGGAGGATGACAAGAATGCAGGACCCCGACCAGTCGGGGGACAGGACCAGATAGATGGTAGTTCCGCATAGAAAGGCAGTCCCATTAAGTGGGGGGCAGAGGCTGTTATTTGATTGGACCATGAGTGATCGTGAGCAGAGGCAGAGGGGGGCCCATCCGACTTCCAGGGTGCCGTTTCGTGTTATACACTGGACCGCAGGCAAGTTAGGTGGGAGAGGGATATTAGAATGCGGTAGTGAAGGTGGACATTGGGTTGGAGGCATAGGGAGAGTTCAATTTCCTGTGACCGGGACAGGGGAGACCCAGGACTGGCCGGACCTGAGGCATAGTCAGCAGTCCTTTGTTAAGGCAGGGTTAGTAAGGTTAAGCAGGGTATGGGTTTTGTTAAGGACAGAAAGGAGTCCTGGGTTTATCTGATAAGGGCCTCGGGGTTTTGGGAGATTGGGGCGCACCAAAACCGGTCTGTTGAAATGTTGAATGAGTTCTTCCATGACCTGCTTGTTGTTCTGCTGTTCTGTGTAATCCTGCGCCCCTCCCATCTGATCTACCCACAGGAGGTCTGAGGTTCCAGCAGATTTTTTGTCCCTGGTGCCTGGGACAAGAATACCCAGCATGTTGTCCCAGGCTCCGTCCCGTCCAGGCCTGTTGTTTGGTTGGCCTGAGGCAGACCGAGGCTTGCTCGTAGCAAGGTGCCTCATTAGATTTCCACACTGCATTGTTGGGAGGGGCCGTGGAAATGAATGCTGGGCTGTTGTCTGACTGGATGGAC
>NW_007251331.1:0-537 GCF_000164805.1 Carlito syrichta | reverse complement strand
CAATAAGTATCAGACGGCTTTTTATTGGGAGGATGGGAGTATTATAAGGGGAGTTGGTAGGAACCAGAAGACCCTGGAGGAGCAGCCGGTTAACAATGGGCTGGAGGCCCTTGTGATAGGTGTGTGAGATAGGAAATTGAGGCCTGGAAGGGAAGCAAGAGGGATTTTTAAGATGAATGAGGCCTGGGGTGTGGTGATTGGTCACCACAAGAGTGGAAGTGTCCCAGACTACTGGATTAACTTTTTTGGGGGAAATGGGGAAATTAGACGAAGGTTCCAGGGGGAAGACAGCACAGGCGAGGGGGAACTTGGTGTAAGGTGAGGCAGATAGGTGCCCCAAGCTTATACAGAAGATCTTGTCCCAGCAAAGGGGCTGGGCAGGATGGGATAACTAAGAAAGAATGGGTGAAGGGATGACCTTCAAAAGGCAGGACACTGGACCCATCTCCAGCGGCTTGGAGGGCACCCCTGAGACGTCCACAACCGAGACCTGAGAAGGATGTAAAGGCCCGTGGAAGGAGAGTAAAACAGAATAGG
>NW_007251330.1:1120-2978 GCF_000164805.1 Carlito syrichta | reverse complement strand
CCCAAGCGGGTCTCGAACCCGCGGGCTCAGGCAATCCACTCACCTCAGCCTCCCAAAGGCGCAGGATTACAGGCTGAGCCACCGAGCCCAGCTTGAACTCTTAGGCTCAAGCAATCTTCCCACCTTGGCCTCCCAAAGTGCCGGTGTTGCAGGCATGAGCCACCAAACTCTGCCCATTTTGTTCTATTTACAACAGAAATATATGCACCTCAAACAAAATATAAGTGAACCCCCAGATGGGGATCGTTAACATCATCTAGTTACCTCTCAGCCTTGGTTTGATCTTAAGGCTGAGGTACGCACTCTCTTTGTCCCAGTGATACCGTACATAGGTATCCGTCCTAAGAGAACAGACAAGTACACAGCAGTGTATGTTCCCGCAAAGGTGTTCCTAACAGCACGGTTCATACTAGGAAGTTCTTGGACACGCCTCCGTATTCCACAGTAGGGCTCCAGTTAGTGATATATAGGGAAGCCCCACACGGGATTTTATGTGGTCATTATAAAGAAAGCACCTGGCCAGGCTTGGTGGCTCAGCCTGTAATCCCAGCACTTTGGGAGGCTGAGGTGAGTGGATAGCCTGAACCCGCGGGTTCGAGACCCGCCTGGGCAACTTGGCAAGACTTCATCTCTACAATAAATCAAAAAAAAAAAAAATTTAGCTGGGTGTGGTAGTGCGCACCTGTAGTTCCAGCTTCTTGGAAGGTTGAGGCGAAGGATCACCGGAGACCAGCAGGTCGAGGCTGCGGTGGCCCCGAGCGGCCACTACACTCCAGTCTGGGCGAGAGTGAGACTCCAACTTAAAAAAAAAAAAAAAAAGAAAAAGGTATAAAATAGTTTCTAGAGATTTAAAGAGCCATGATATTATGGAAGGATCATTAAATGACTAATCAATGTTAATGCCTGCTTAAAATTTGCGGTGATGATTTCAAGTGGGAAAGCACAGTTGTGTATTTCTCTGACTTGTTCAGGTTGCTCCAGTGCAGAACAGACAAGCCATTTTGGATTGGCAAGTGTTCTGAATGATACAGAATTTGTTTCAGCCATCTAATTTTGATCAAAACCATCTTTGAATATGCTATCTTCTTTCTTCTTTCCCTGATTATCACAGTCACATGCAGACAACCTTAGAAATGCCAGTTGAATAGCGTTGGGTTGCCATGCTGCTGGAGGCAATGAAGGCTAGCTACATACTGACAAACCATCTGTGCTGGCTGGTGCATCTTCATTGGCATTATGACACAAAGCAGACAGTAGAAATTACTGATGGGTGTTGTTGCCCCCTTGTGTACCTCTTGACCCAGAGGCAGAGCCGTTCTCTCAGCTTTCTTCATCTGTGGGAGATTCTTTGCCACCCACTGTGACTGGCAGCTTCCTACACTATCATTTATACTAATCTCTGCAATCTACTGCAGTTGCCATGCTTCCTGTCATCAAGCCTTATATAATCTACAACGCCTTGTCTCAACCCTTTCCGTTTAGCACTTTTTGTCTTTAACTTCTCATGCACTTCTTCACCTTGCAGGGGGAAAAAACCTGATCTGGTTTAGGCATCACTGTTCTGTTAGTACTTTTTTTGGTTTTGTTTTGCTCTCAGAACCAAAAAGTAATAGCATTCCAGCTATAATTCTGTGGTCTTCTTGGATGCACTTCTTGGATGCTAAATAATTATGGCCTGCTTCTTCACTTTTCCAGAACCACAGAGAGACACTTTAAAGTGTAGAAATATGAGGGACCAAAAATCCCAGGTTGACAAGTCTGTGTTTATTCAGTACTTGCTATATATCGGGCAGTGCATAGGCACTGGGTTATGAAGATGAATAAGCTGCAGTTCTAATCCTCAAAGGGTTCTCAAGTA
>NW_007251330.1:0-1007 GCF_000164805.1 Carlito syrichta | reverse complement strand
GTTGGAGTCTCACTCTGTTGCCCAGACTGATACTCGTGGCCACCGCAGCCTCGACCCACTGGGCTCAGGAGATTCTTCTGTTTCAGTCTTACAAGTAGTTGGAACCACAGGCATGCACCATCATGCCCGGCTAATTTTTTAAATTTATTGTAGAGATGAGTTCTTGCCATGTTACTCAAGCTAGTCTCAAACCCCTGGGCTCAGGCGATCCTTCTGCCTCTGCCTCCCAAAATGCAGGAATTATAGGTATGAGCCACCGCACCCGACCCAACTTTCTTTTCTTTGTTTTGTTTTTTTTTTTTATGAGTTGCAGTCTCACTCTGTTACCCAGGCTGGAGTACAGTGGCATACTCTCCGCCACCGCAGCTTCAACCTGCTGGGCTCAGGCAATCCTTCCACCTCAGCCTTTCAAGTAGCTGGAACTACAGGCATGAGCCATCATGCCTGGCTAGTTTTTTGATTTATTGTAGAGATGAGGTCTCGCCAAGTTGCTCAGGCTGGTCTCGAACCCATGGGATCAGACAATCCTCTCACCTCTGCCTCCCAAAGTGCTGGGCTTATTGGTGTGAGCCACCACGCCCAGCCCCAACTTTATTTTTGAGCAAACAAGGGTACAGAACAATAAATGCATAGCACACTTCGTGTTTATGTTTTGAAAAGCGGACACGTGCTTAAGGAAAGAAGTACAAGGAAGTCATGCGAAACAAGCCATCCCTGAGGGGAGTAGGAGAATGTGAAGGGAAATCGGTGTTTTGTTTTTTTTTTTGAGTTGGAGTCTCACTCTATCGCCCAGACTAGAGTGCAGTGGCCACTTCTGGCCACCGCAGCCTCAACCTGCTGGGCTCCGGGGATCCTTCTGCCTCAGCCTTCCAAGTAGCTAGAACTACAGGCACGCGCTACCACGCCCGGCTCATTTTTGATTTATTGTAGAGACGAGGTCTCGCCAAGTTGCCCAGGCAGGTCTCGAACCTTCGGGCTCAGGCAATCCACTCACTTCAGCCTCCCAA
>NW_007251329.1:0-25943 GCF_000164805.1 Carlito syrichta | reverse complement strand
TTGCAGCGTTGTTCACAATAACAAGAACCTGGAAACAACCATGCTGCCCATCAAAAGAGGACTGGATTAAAAAATTTGGTACATATACACGATGGAATACTAAGCAGCCACAAAAAAGAACAAAATCATGAATTTTGCAGCAACCTAGATGGAACTAGAGTCTATAATACTGAATGACCTCTCACAGAAACAAAGATCCGAGTATCACATGTTTTCAGTCATATAATGGACCTTGAACATCCAATGCAATACTATAAGAAAATTACTGATGGTACTGAGAAACTATGGGGGGGGTGGAGGGAGATGGGATTAACAGTAGCAAATATCTGTCTGGGAATGGGGAAACACCTCATATCAACAGGGTGCCTGAATGAAATATAATTGTATAACTAATCCTTAACTGTACCCCACAACATCATTAAAAAAATAGTGAATTATCTGCTCTATGGCTTAATTTTACTCTTAAAATTGACTTTATGTGCAAATATATAATGCGTCTTGCCTTTGCTCCTTCTCTTCCCCTCCCCTTCCATTCTCTGTTGAACGTGAGAACAGTCTGAGTTATTTTTCCTATAGCTTATAACTTCAAGAGATAGACGGCTCCTAGCCATTTATATACCCATTCAGCAATTATCAAGATTGTCTACAAGTGAAGCAATTCTATTAAACATTGGGAATATAGATATAAACAAAGTAAGATAGCTACTTTAAAGTAGCATGCAAATTAGAGAGACACATGAGACGTGTAAATGGTGACATAAAAGAGTATACATATTATACTAAATAGAAGTCCAAGCAATGTGCTATAGAAGCAAACAGAAAAGTGTGCTTATTGCTAATTTCAACAGATTAGAGAAGATGTCAAATCAGAGACAGTATTTTATATGACTTTCTCTGAATTAAAAAATAATAATAAACCAGGACCTAGACCTGTGTGAGGTTTCATCTCTCTTTTTTGGTTTCTATGGTTAATCAACCTCTGAGGACATTTACTAAATCCACAGCAATAACAAGAATGGATAAGCCTTCCATTTACTATTAAAAAAATAAGTACACCAGCAATAAACACACTGAAAATGTTAAAAAATATTAGCATAGATATACTTTATTAATTAATAAGAGTATATTTTTGTTTTATTTGATAGGATGTGGGAATATAGTTGAATGGCACATGTGGTTTTTTACAGGTTTCTTGATCTCTTTTTTCCTTAAACCAGGTAATTGGATTGAAGAATGGTGACCTCACTGCAAACATTAGACTGATGGCTTTGTCTCAGTAAAAGGAGTACTTGGCAGAGAATCACAGGTACATATGGGCCATGCTTCCAAAAAGTAATAAGAAAATAGCAAGGTGGGAAGCACAGTAGAAAAGACCTTTTAACGTCCACCAGCAGAATGGATTTTTAGAATACTGGAATGATCCAGACACAAGCCAAAGCCACAAGCATTACTGATGTGACGATCTCCACCGCATGTATAATGTCCACAACATTGATTAACAATTGTGCCAGTGTCCATACAGGTCAGATTCAGAATGGGAACAAAGTCACAGAAGATATTCTGAATTTTATTTGGACCACAAAATGGCAGTGTGACTATCAAAGCAGTTTCAGGGAGTGGTATAAAGAAGCCACAGAAGCAACAACCTAGAGTCAGCTGAGTGTAGAGTTGAGGTGTCATGATTGTGGGGTAGTGAAGGGGGTTACAGATGGCCAAATATCTATCCATAGCCATGGTGGTAAGCAAACCTCAGTGATGCCAAACAGTGAAAGAAGTACATCTGCAAGAGACAACCAGCCAGGGAGAGTGTCTTCTCACTGACAAGGCTGGAGAACATCTTGGGAATGGTGTTCATGGTATACATGGAGTGTATTTATCAGTGTCTCTTCCTCCTGGAGATCCAGTATACCAGAAGGGAATCCAGTTTGATGGCAAAGAAGACCATAAGATTCTCAATGATGATGACTAGGCAAATGAGGAACAAGAGAATAAAGAGCAAAAGCCCACCTTCCTGCAAGTGAGGAAAGTCAGTGAATATAAATTCAATCACTGCTGTCTGACTTTTAATTGTCATCTTCCCAGCTGTGAGGCAAAAAAGAAGAAATGAGACCTTTGGACATCTAGGTTAGAACACGAATTGGATAATTAATTAATTCATTTATTATCGTTTTCATTGTTTATTCAAATTTTAATAAGTGCTTACTGTGTTCTGTGTGATGGAGAACCTGCTGGAATGAGAAGTATGACTATAAAAGAGCCAATGTTCCAAATACATAGATTGATGTATTTTCCTAGACAGCTCACACCATGAGATTCAACTTAAATGATCAATTGCCTTTGGTACTCAAAAACACTTTTATAATAATTAGCAGATTCTTTTTCCCATTTACATTTCTTTTCTGTTTGGAAAGACTTGCTATCATTCACATTCTTACCTCTGTGTCTGTCCCTCTTCTGCTCAGAGAAATAATGCATCAGGGTTCAACTCAAATATTATTTCTCCTGTTATGGACTGAATATCTGTATCCCCACAAATTTATATGCAGAACCCCTAACCACCAATGTGACTGTATCTGGAGACAGAACCCGTGAATAGGTGACAAAAAATTAAATGACATCATAAGAGTGAGGCTCTAATTCTCTAAGGCTGGTGCCTTTATAAGATTAGAAAAAGTCAGCAGAGTTCACTCTCTCTATCATGTGAGAACACAATGGAAAGGTGTCTGTCTGCAAGCCAGAAAGAGATTTCTCAGCAGGAGCTAAATGAGCTGGCATCTTAATGGCCTCCCCAATCTCCAAAACTATGAGAACATAAATTTCTATTGTTTAAGCTACCGGTCTGTAGTATGGTGTTATGGCAGCCTGTGTAGACTAATACATCCCTGAGAGTAATTCTACTCAGATTATTTTTATTCTCCCCTTGATAGTCCCATTGAATTAGATTTGTACTTTCTCTATCATGGCTAATCTTACAATGGCATGTCTGCTTCCCCAAATATTGTGTATTTTATTTTAACCTGATGCTTTATTTCAATAAGTATGGGTAGAGGTAGATTTCCCTGAAAGTGAAAGATAGTAGATTGCTGGGCAGACTGGATACAAAACTGTGGCAAATTCGACTTGAATTCCAAAAACAGAAAGAGCTGGTTATCTTCCTTTTGCCTGGAGATGTGTGATAAATTCAGTTCCTTTTGGTGAGAAAACCTAACGTGGAGCAAGGAAATCACATAAAGACAGAGATATTTATCATTGTAGTTAGTGAAAGTGCTTGACTACTTGATCGCCAAAATTTTTTGGAACAAGGTAAGGGGTAAATTAACACATAAATAAAATAAATGCTTCATCCCAGTTAATGGAGCCATCATTCTTCTGATTAATTAGGCAAAATTTTTTAGAGCCTATCATGTCTCCATACTTTCACACCCTACATCTAATCAGTAAGCTACTTCTGTCCATTATGCCTTCAAAACGTACCCAGAATCCAATTACTTCTTGCCACATTCACACTGCCATATTGGTCCAAGATATCAGCCCTTGCCTGAATGCTTGCAACAGCCTTCAAAACAGTCTAATTTTTTCCTTGGATCCATCAGTCTCTCTTCAGCACCTCAGTGAGAGAGAGCATACTTAAAGATAAATGACATAATTCTCTTTCTCTGCTGAATGCCCTCTGATCACTTCACACTTCACTCCAAGTGAAAACCAAAGGGCTTTAACCAGATCTTTTAGTTGTCATCTGGCCCACAGTAATTTTTCTTGCATTATCTTGAATTTCTTCATACCCACTTCAGTCATTCTATCCACAAGCCACATGGAATGTTCCTACCTTGGAGACTTTTAATGTATGTTCCCTCTACCAAGAGCACTCTTCCTTGAAATAACTGCATGCCCAGCATTTTATTTCTCTGCATGTTCTTTAGTCATTGTTCAAATACAACTTGCCAAGGGAGACCACTCTTAATGACCTCCATTTAAAGCAAATCACACTCCAACCCATACTCCCCTATTTTCAACCCATAACTTATTATTGTTTTTTATACCACATGTTACTGTTAAATAAATAATTATATTTTATTTAGGTTACTGTCTACCATCCACTCATGGATACTCAACAAATACAATAATTTTTGCCTTTTAATTTTTTTGGTATGGTTGTATATAAAATGCCCATATTTGGTATGGTTATATATGAAATGCTATATAAGATAGCAACTGGGACAGAGAAGGCATGTAATAATTGATTAATTAATTATAATTTAGGAATACACAGTATTTATCTTTTCTACTCCTTCCAAGTTGCTTTTATCTATAGATAAATTTTCTTCTAATGCCCAAGACATTATTATCTTAAAGTACCTATGGCTGATAGGAAAGTTGTAATTTGGAAACCATGCTCTCAAATTATAGGGAAAATGTTGTGAAAGTGCCAGTGAAATCAGGATATGAATATGTGAAATGAATAGATTAGACTAGTGATGAGAGATGCATCTTAGAAATGAAAATGAATAATTTTTTTGGTAGACTACAGGGATGTGCCACCATGCCTGGCTAATTTTCTTATATTTTGCATAGATAAGGGCTCGTTATGCTACCCAGGCTGGTCTTGAACACCTAGGCTTAAGCAACCCTCACCTGGGCCTATCAAAGTGCTAAGATTATAGACATGAGCCACTGTGCCTGACCTGGAAATGTATAACTTACTAGCTTCAAAATGAACATTTAAATGCCTTCAGCCTGCAATGAAGTTCCAGAGTATCCATATATGCCAATTGCAAAATAAAAGATCTTAAAAATGCTTGTACAAGCCGTTCTTTTTTGCTTAGAAATCCAGACCCTGTTTAAATAGCCAAACCTCTGAAAATCTGTCAAACTTCTGAAAAGCTAAACAAAAGCAAAAAAGAAAAAGTCAGAAATAGAAAGGTAACTCTTAGCATATTTTCTATCTGGTACTCATCATAGATGTGACTATCTAGAAAATAAGAAATCATATATTAATTTGATAGACATTAATAGAGATCGTCATTGCTTGGAGTCCCTGGTAGACATAAGGAACAATGCAGATATTAATCAATGAACAGTGAGCTCAAGTGAGGTGCATTAATGATAATGATAATTCAAGGTAGAAAGAAATCAAAGTTATAAGACAGAAGCAGATATAGTACAGTGAGATTTCAGAGAAGTTGTTGCTCACTGTTCTTGGAATCATGCTGCAGGAATTCAAGTCCTGACTACTACATTTTTGGTAAAGTTACTTATCTTCTTTTTGTCTCAGTGTTTTCAAATGCAAACTAGAAATGATGAGACCACTTCCCTCATCATTATGCAAACATTAAAAAATAATTGAGTAAACATGCTATGTTCCTGGCACACAGAGACAATGCAAGTTATTTATATAATAGTCATTGTGTAGTCTCATTACCTAAAAGGATGAATGAGACTGAAGCTGTGTGTATTAAGGAGAGTTCTCACAACACATAATCAGTAATGCTGAGACAGTACTGTTAAGTGTTGCAGTAATAAGAAAGGCATGTAATTTGAAGTCTGGACATGTTTTCATTACTAGTGCTATTATTATCCAACCTTCTGACCTTAGACAAGTCTGTTTGCCTCAATGTTTTTAAATCTGTGCAATCAGTAGTATATTGTCTGCCACGCACGTTTGTTTTAAGGATTAGGTGAGGTAATCCCTTTAAAATTGCTCATTTTGTTTTAACTTTGGGGTTGATGTATGTATGTGTTTTCACGTTTCTTGATGTGCTGCATTCTCTGTTGATTCTGTGCTCTGCTGTTCTCCTGGGAAGTATGTGCTCTTTCTTTTTTTTCTTTTTAAGTGTCTCCTGTAGAGCTGGTCTGGAAGCTGCCTAATCTCTTAGGGATTGGATATCTGGTAAGGATTCTAATTTTCCATTGCTGATGAAGCTGAGCTTGGCTGGGTAGGAAATTATTGGTTGAAATTGTTTATCTTTGAGGACTTTGAATATTGGACTCCAGTCCCTTCTTGTTTGTAGTGTTTCTACCAATAGGTCTGCTGCTATTTTGATTGGTTTTCCCCGGTAGATAGTCTGACCTTTCTCTCTTGCTGCCTTTAGGATTTTTTCTTTTGTGCCTACTTTGTGCAGGTAAATTATTATACATCTAGGGGTTGGTCTTCTCATTTGGTGTCTTGTGGGGGTGCTCTGTATTTTTTGTGTTTGGCTTGTCACATCTCTGGTGAGATGGGGAAAGTTTTCTTGGATAGCCTCCTGGAATATTTGCTCCAAGGTATTCTCCATTTCTCTTTCTTCTCCTGGGATACCAATCGGGTGTAGGTTCGACCCCTTGATATAGTTGCACATCTCTTGTAAGTTTTGTTCTTTCTTTCTGAGTTTTCTGTGTTTTTTACAGATCAAGTTAATTCCATGTTCTGGTCTTCAAGTTCTGAGATTCTTTCTTCTGCTAGATTAATTCTGCTATCCATGCTTGTCATCTTGCTATTTATTTCTTGAATGAAATTTGTTTATGGCCAAAATCTATGTTGCAAGTTATTTCAGTGTTGCATCTTATCTTTATTGAGTCTTATTCACTCTTTCCATCTACTCCCTAATCCCTGTTGTATTCTGGGGTCAGTCCTTGGTGACTTCCATTGTTTGGGCTCTGAGTTCTGATTTTTCAGGCATTTTCTCTGTTACACTTGAAATTACCTGTGGTCTTCTGCTGGTTTTACTGCATTTGTGGCAGATCTCTTTCCTTTCTCTTGTTTCATTATTCAGTGGTGGTGAGAGAGGCTTTCCCTTCTGATGTTTGCTCATCCCTCTATTCTTCCCTGATCCAGGCTCTGGACTTGTTCTATTTTGAAACAAGACTGTGGATGGGAAGTCTTGCTGTTTCTTGTAGTTTTGAAAGTTGAATAAGTAGAGAATGGGGAGCTAGGATTCAGAAACTACTTGAAAATCACAATGTTCACTGATTGTGACATGTGTTTCCTGAGACTCACTCCCCATCACCACTCTATATGACAATGTAATGGGTATATGTGTGTACCCCCTGAGTCCAAGATATAGTAGCAGTAATGAGGAGAACAGAGAAGAATACAATGAGATAAGATGGACAAAATATTTTTTTAATTGAAAAAAAATACAGAACAATGAAAGCAGAAGCCAAAACCAAAAAGAAAAAGAAAAGAAAGAACACACACAGAGAGAGACACACAGACACACACAAACAAACTAAAACAAACTGAAATAATAGCAAGGTGAAACAAAACAAACAACAACAACAACAAAAGACCAGGAGACCTAAACACACACACACACACACACACACACACACACACACACACACACACACCCCTAGCATAAAATGAATGGAGAAGAAAAAGAGAAACACAGGAAAAAAAGGAAAAAAGAAGAATTCAGACTAAACACTCACACATATATTTACACCCACCTTAAACTATAAAATGAGAGAAGAGCAAAAACAAACCAACAAAAAAGACAAAAAACAAAGTAGACTGAAAAATGAACATTCAATCGTTCACATACTCATATAATCAGAAAAAAAAACAAAAAAAGAAAGAAAAAGAAAAAAAAAGAAGAAGAAGATGCAGATCAGACTCTCACATACACATTCATGCACAAAAGAAAAATATTTTAAAAAATCGAAAAACTAACAAACAGGCAAAAATGTTACCCATTGAAAGAAGGCTGGATAAAAAAAATGTGGCACATATACATGATGGAATATTATGCAGTCATAAAGAAGGACAAATGTATGGACTTTCAGCAACTTAGATGGATTTGGAGTTGATCATACTCAGTGATTTATCACAGAAATAAAGAATAGTGTTTCAGCTGGACTTGGTGGCTCAGCCTGTAATCCCGTGCTTTGGGAGGCTGAGGTGAATGGGTTGCCTGCACCTGCAGGTTCGAAACCCTCCTGGGCAACTTGTTGAGACCTCATCTCTACAATAAAAATCAAAAAATCAGCAGGGCATGGTAGCACATGCCTGTAATTCTGGCTACTCGGAAGGCTGAGGCAGAAGGATCGCCGGAGCCCAGCAGGTCGAGGCTGCAGTGGCCAGAAGCCACCACTGTACTCCAGTCTGGATGAAAGAGTAACTCAAAACAAAAAAAAGAATAGTGTTTCATATGTGCTCACTCATAAATGGATCTTGAGCAATTATATCTCTATAAGAAAGCGATTGGCAGTAGTGGGAAACTGTCAGGGGAGGGGGGTGGGATTGGCAGTTGAGGGAAACTGCTAGGGGAGGGAGGGGCATACTTCATCGACAAGGGTACCTGCATTATCAATGTTTATATACCTAACCCTGATATGTGTGCCACATGTTTATAATACAGATTTTTAAAAATTTAATTAAAAAAAAGAAAGAAAAAGCCGTGCCCTCTTGTGGCAAGTTCTGCAATTGTTCCTCTCGTTTGCTTCTCTGGTATCTCCTGCAGAGTTTCTGCCTCTTTTACTTTCTCCCTAGTGTCCAGACCAGGGAAGGAGGAGGGACAATAGAGGTGGGTGGGGCTGCAGTCCTCCCCTCCCACTCTGGTATGGTCTGGGGTATACTCTCCAGTGAGAAGGTGCAGGATTGTCTCTTCCTTAGGTATGTACTTGTGGGAGGGTGCCTCAGCCAGGCCAATCCTGGAATGGAGTTCTATTTAGGCTTGCCCTGGTTCATCCCCCAGCCATATGGGTCTGATGTTCAGAGGATTGCTGGGGAGGAGGGGAGTTGGGTCAGCCCCGGACTCACCACTGATCTCTTTGGAGGTCTTCCTTGTCCTTTTCTGGCCACATCCTTTGTCGTGACTGAATCAGGGTAGGGGGTAGGGTGCCCGAGACTCAGCACTTGTCCCTCCAAAGATTGTGTTTTCAGGATGTTGATCAACCCCTGAGTAGTTGATCCGCCAGTCACAGAGATTGGGTCTGTTGCTCTGTGGTGAGCAAGTCAGAGCACTTTCCTACCCCATGTTCAAGATGGCTGCAGGGTGCATCTTTCATCTTCTCTGGTGGGACTTTGCCTCTGGACTCCCTCCACAGTTCTTGCTTCCAGTGTCTGGTCAGGTGCTGAAGTGGTGAGGCAAAGCCTAGAGCCAGCAGTCTCTCCCCACTGCTTCTTTGCAGGAAAACATTTGTCAGTTAAAAAAATTGGTGCTTGGCTTCTGTGACCTGGGAAGTGCTAGCAATCAAGCAGAACAGCTATAGCACCAGCTGTTTCACCAGGAGGCCCCTGGCCACTTGTTCACAAACCCCCATGTAGTCAGTTGCTCCCAGCATCTTCTTCCCAGTTAGGGTTTTGTTGGTTTTTAAAAAAATGGTGTTTGGCTTCTATGTCCTGGGAAGCACTAGGATCCAATCCAAGAAACTGTGGCATTAGCCCCTGCACCAGGAGAGCCCTGGATGCTTGCTCCTGAGCCTTCACTCAGTCAGCCACTCACACACCCACTCATTCACCGACACACACACAAAATTTTCCATACACTCACCTCACTCACACTGGAGCTCACATAGTATAACCATCTCTGCTTTCATCTTCCCCCAGTGACCAAAATATTGCAGCATAGGCCATAGATTTTGTTAAAACTAGACCCAAACTCTCAAGTCCATATGAACAGAAACAGCCTTCTCTGTATACTATAAAACCTACAAGTGAAAGAAAAAGTTGCATTTTGTTTACTCTTGCCCCACAACTTGCTCACTCAACAAATAAACACGTATGCATACACAAACGCACACAAACACACACACACGCCCTATTCCTCTTCAGTATCTTTGGCAAAAACCATTTTTTTCACCCATGTCAAGTGTTCTGGATGCTGATAGAGAATCTGGACTTAGAGGAAGATATTTTCTACTTAGTCCATGGTACTGCTTTGAACTCTCTGACATTAATCCCCATACTCATCTCTGTTCAGAAACCTCTTCTGCATTTTTCTGGCAAATGGGATGAGATACACACAAACATAGATTTATTAGAAATTGTAAGTAATTTTGCTTTCTTCCCTGAAGTTTTATTCCAGAGTATCTGAGGATTTGGAGCATCAAAACAAAAGATGGCCCATTCCCTTAGGATGAGTTAAGAAAAATGAATTGACTTGCAATTAGAGATGCTATTCTAAAAGTTAGCCTCCACATCACAAATTAAGGCTCCAAATCACAGGCAGTCCAGACTGAAAAGATGGGGGAAAGTTTTAAAAGAATGGTGTGAAAAGAAGGGAAATGGGAGCAAAAAGAAATAATTAGGTAACAGGTAAAGAACAAAATGAAGAAACAACCTACTGCCTTGATCATCTCATCTTTTTTGAAGACTACTCAAATGCCTAATCCAGCTTCCTTTACTTTTCCATACCTAGATTATATTTTTATACATCAGTTTCCACCTTCTTCTTCTAACAGGTATTCCAAATTAAGATGGATTAAGCACTTGTGCTAAGGGGAAAGATATAAAAGGGTGGAAAGCAAATGTTGAAAGCACATCCAATATTGGGATATTCAGTTTATTTATGTTCTCTATCATTTTGATAATATTCCCCTAGATAAAAATTCAGTATTTTTTCTTTACCCTGTTTCATGGATAAAAGGGTAGGTACATAACTGATCTCCATGATGTATAAATAGAAAAGAGAAAACGTCAAGACAGCTACATATTTTAATAAAAATATTTCATTTTATCCTACCACTTATGGAAAACTTTTGATAATCTTATTGACTTTGAATTTTTAATTTACCATAGAGAGAGTACAAATTGGTTACTTACTGGTTGAGAAAAAGCAAAAACACTTTTAGTGTCTCTTATTTATTTTATTTTTATTATAAAGATGTGGGGGTACAATTCAGGGTTAGGTATACAAACAGTGATTATGCAGGTACCCTTGTTGATGAGGTATGCCCCTCCCTCCCCGACAGCCTCCCTCAACTGCCAAACCACCACCCCGACTGTGTGAGTCCCAGTGTGAGCATCCAGAACACTACTACCAACAAATAAACACGATTGTCTATTCTTTGTTTCTGTGTTGGATCACTGAGTATGATTGACTCTAAATCCATCCAAGTTGCTGGAAAGTTCATATGTTTGTTCTTCTTTATGGTTGCATACTATTCCATTGTGTATATGTACAACATTTTTTTTATCCAGTTCAACTTTAATGGGCAACATGATTGGTTCCATATTTTTGCTATTGTGAATAGAGCTGCAACAAACATATGTGTGCATGTATCTTTTTTGCAGAATGATTAGAGATCCAATGGGTACATTCGCAATAGTGGAATTGCTGGGTCATATAGAAGGTCAATTTCTAGTTATTTCAGAAATCGCCACACTGTCTTCCAATGAGATTGCACTAGTTTTGCATTCCCACCAGCAGGGTAAAAGCATTCCTTTTTCTCCACATCTTCGCCAGCATCTGTTGTTGTTTGTTTTATTAATGATGGCCATTCTTACTGGGATTAGGTGGTATCTCAGTGTGGTTTTGATGTGTATTTTTCTGATGACGAAGGAGGCTGAGCATTTTTTCATGTTGTCTGTTAGCTGACCATATATCTTCTTTTGAGAACTTTTCAGGCCCTAACCCCAGAACAAGTGTCATTCTGTGTCAGCATATGCAGCAACACATGGACCCATGAGGTTGAAGTCATCCAGCAGGCTATGACTATGTTGGCTTTACCAGTTCCTACTTTGGCAACTAATAAGCCACTCTTTGTGGACCATATAGAATCTTAGTGTGGTGGGAAGCACTGGTAGAATTAAGGGGACAGGCAAATGTGGAGGATAAAAATATGGGTATGGGTGTGTTTGTGTGTGTGTGTGCATGCGTGCATGTGTGTATGTGTGTGTGTGTGTTACATGTATTGCAGGGCCTTTAAAAATTGCAAAATTGAGATGGGATTAACAGAATTGGAGGAGAGGAAGCTATGAACTTATTTTGTATGCTATTCATCACTGCAGATAGGTATCAAGTTCTCTGTTTTTAATTTGTTGTGTACTGTATGCCTTTATCATTTTGTTTTGTTCTGATTATAGAATAAAGTATTCTTTACATTTTTTTAATTACAGCAAAGTTAACTAAAAGGTTCTTGACCCAACTGAACTTCAGTATTTCTAAGACTGGTGCATACTATCATCTAAAGATGGGCAGCTAATGTACTGTAAAGGTCCACAGAACTGTAGACAAATAAAATCCAAGATGATTTACAAGCAATTTCTTTTTAGCTTTGCTAAATGTAAATTCTTACATTTGAAAATGAAAATATTTGGTATTCTCAAAAACCTCAATATTCTAGTCTGTAAAATAAAACCACACAGAGATCAGCATAATACCTATTTTATTCCTAAACTGTCGCTTTTTATACCTCACAATTGACTTCTGGCAAGATGGCAATGGGGCAGCTCGGTCTGTGAGACTCTCCACCAAAGAGAACGCAAAGAGACTCTGGTTCTCTCCCCAGAGGCTGCAGATCCCATTGTTGGCAGCCTGCTCTTCATATGGAGATTGGCCGTAGACTTCACTGAGGCATCACCGCGGTCTGGGCAGCTACCGTGGCAGCTCTGCTGCCGCTGCTGCCATGGCTGGCAGCCATTCCACATCACACCACCAGTGCCTGAGGTGAGCCATAGCTGCCACCTCCTCCAAGGTGGCCATTACACATTGCACCACCTGTGCCTGAGGTGAGCCACCACCGCCATGGCTGCTGCTGCCACCGCTGCTGAGGCAGTCATTCCACATCACACTGCCAGTGCCTGAGGTGAGCCATAGCCACCGCCACCTCCAAGGCAGCCATTACACAAGTCATTCGCACCACCTGTGCCTGAGGTGAGCTGCTGTTGCTGCTGCTGCTGCCACTGAGGCAGCCATTGCACATCACACCATCAGTGCCTGAGGAGAGTTGCAGCTGCTGCCGCCAAGGCAGCCATTACACATCACACAGCCCATGCCTGAGGCGATCCATGACTTCAGACCTTGAAGCCCCTGCAAGCAAGATCTGTTGAGGTCTACTACCACCAAGATGTCCTGCCAGGCTGTGGGTCTCCTCCCGTGTGTCTAGAGGCAACACCTCCCTCCCCTTAGGGGTGGGTGAGCAGCTAAGATAAAGACCATCTGGAGCGAGGGATAACACCTCCTGCTGGCGATTCAAGGCAACAACACTAAAAGGGGAAAAATGGAAGCCTGACAGACACAGGTCAGATCTGAGTGGTGAACAGGGCAGTCGTGAACTGAGTGATGATCTGAACTGCCCTTCACAACAGGTCATGGGCAACTGATCCTTACTGTGAACAAACTTACCAGCCTGAAAAGACAGCTAGAAATCAGAACTGAAAGGACATTTGACTCAAACGAAAAGTCTCAGAGTGTGCTCGGTTGGTTCTGTAAGTCTACTGACTTGATTCTATTCCTTCTGTTTTGTTCCCACCCTTTTTTCCCCTTCCTTCTTTTCCGTTCTTTTCACTCTCTGTGAACTATATCTTTGCATACAGGAATAGCACATCAATAAGGAGGTTGGTAAGCTTGTGTGTAAGTTACATTGCATGTTTTAGTTTTTTAAAATGGGAGTTGGTTAGTTTGTAGATGTGGTCTATTGCTTTTATGTGTTTCAATTTTTGTCTCTCTCTCCATTTGCTGGTACACTCGTCTGTTTTCACCCTTACTCCTCTCCCTCTCCACCCCATTCTTCCCCCCACTGCCTGCTCCATTCTTGTCCTTCTGCTAACTGCATATTATTTCATGGAGTAAACTTACAACCCCACTGCATGGACAGATTCCAAGGCAGTGGGAAGTGGGTTTCAGATTAATAATACAACTGTCAGCAGATAGCAGGACCAGCAGATAGATTCGGAATCACAGCTCCCCTCTTAAGTAAATCTCAAAACTGCAAAAAGGACCACCGACAACCTACAGTGCAACTCCAGAACTGAACAAAGTAAGAGAACATACATAAAGAAGAATAGGAGATTGAACAAACAGAAGTAAGAACAACCCCTCCACCTCTGAATAACAGAATTAAAGAAGATGGAGACGTGGAGGGAAGGAAAAAGTAGGGAAGGGGAAAAACAACAACAACAACAAATGCACAAATGAAGAAAAACCAAAAGAAGAATATAGTTCTCACACAGACCCCTGGGGGATCAGACACTGAGAAAACAGATTCCAGAACACAAACAATGAAGAGTCCCAAGAATGACTGGTCACATGCAACAAACCTAGACATCAAGACATTAACAGAGAGAATAAAAAAAATTGAAGAGAGACAAGAAGAAAATAGGAAGGTGCTGATGTCAGAAATGACAGCAGTAAGAATACTGTGATGGAAATAAATAACAAACTAATAAGCATGGAAAGCAGAATTAGTCAAGCAGAAGAAAGAATCTTAGAGCTCGAAGACCAAAACATAGAACTAACCCAACATGTCAAAAACATGGAAAAGAAGCTCAAAAAAACTGAACAAAACCTTCAAGAAATGAATGATTACTTCAAAAGACAGAACCTAAGAGTAATTGGCCTTCCTGAGGCAGACAGAGAAACAGGGGTCACATTGAAACAAACGTTTCATGAAATCCTTCCAGAAAACTTCCCTCATCTCATCAGTGATGCAAAAACTCAAGCACAAGAGATTCAGACAACTCCTGCAAGACAACAAATGAGAAGACCAACTCCCAGACACAATAATAATTTTCCTAAACAAAGTAGCTATAAAAGAAAAAATCCTAAAGGCAGCAAGAGAAAAAGGCCAGACTACCTACCAGGGAAGACCAATTAGAATAGCAACAGATTTATCTACAGAAACCTTCCAGGCTAGGAGAGCTTAGAGCCCTATCTTCAAAGTTCTAAAAGATAAACAATTCCAACTGAGAATAACCTACCCAGCCAAGTTAAGCTTCATCAGTGAGAGAGAATTGAAATCTTTCCCAGATATCTAATCCCTAAGAACCTACACTGCCACCATACCACCTCTACAAGAAACACTTAAGAAAGTATTGAACACCAAAGAAAAGAAAAAGGAACAACAAAGTACTTCCAAGAGTACAGGCAAAAGATTAAAAACACACATGAACCAACTCCAGAACCAAAACAAAGAAAACACACAAACAGAAAGAACAACAATTCTGAAAGAACATTATGATAGGGATCAATTCTCACATTTCAATAATTAGCTTGAATGTGAACAGACTAAATGCACCACTGAAAAGACATAGAGTGGCAAAATGGATAAAGTATCACCAGGCAGCAATTTATTGCCTTCAAGAGACTCACCTCACTAGAAAGGACACTCACAGACTCAAAGTAAGAGGATGGGAAACAAATTTTCAGGCAAATGGAACACAAAAGAAGGGCGAAGTTGTGATATTAATCTCAGACAAAATACCCTTTAAGCTATCAAAAATCAAAAAAGATACAGAAGGCCACTACATAATGATAAAAGTTTCAATCAATCAACAAGAAATATCCATCCTAAACATATATGCACCCAACAAGAGCACCATCTTTCATAAATCAGCTTCTGGGTAAACTAAAAAAGGATATCAACTCCAACACCATCATAGCTGGGGACTTCAATACCCCACTCCCAACCCTAGACAGATCATCAAGACAAAAAATCTGCAATGATATCCGAAACTTCAATGTGACTCTTGACCAAATGGACTTAATTGATACCTACAGAACACTCCATCCAAAGACCATAAAATATACATTGTATTCATCACCACATGAAACGTACTTTAAGATCGACCACATACTTGACCATAGATCAAGCATAAGCAAATTTAAAAGGACTGAAATTTTACCATGCACCTTCTCAGACCACAGATGAATAAAAATAAACATTAACACCAACAAGTTCCCCCCAAACCCACAAAGACATGAACACTAAACAGCATGATGCTAAGAAACTCCAGGATCAACAATGAAATCAAAATGGAGATTAAAAAATACTTGGAACCACATGAAAATGAAGAAAAATCTTACCAAAATCTTTGGGATTCCATGAAAGCTGTAGTAAGGGGAGAATTTATATCCCTACAAATGCACATGAAGAAAATGGAAAGATCACAAATTAATAGCCTAACAAACCACCTAAGAATGCTGGAAAAGCAAGATCACCAAAACCCTAACTTAAGCAGAAGAATCCAGATCACCAAAATTAAAGCCCAAATACAGGACATAGAAGACAAAAAGATAATACAAAAAAATCAAAGAAATAAAAAGCTGGTTCTTGGAAAGGATAAGCAAGATTGATGGTCCCCTAGCTAGACTGACCAAGAAAAAGAGAGAAAAAGCCCAAACAAACACAATCAGAAACACAAAAGGTGAAGTCACGTCTGATCCTGAAGAAATACAAAAGATCACTAGAGACTACTATGTACACTTGTATGGAAACAAACCTGAAAACCTTAAGGAAATGGAGGACTTTCTGACATCCCACAACCTGCCTAGGTTGAAACTAGATGAAATTGAGACCCCAAATACACCAATAAAAATCAAGAAAATTGACTACATAATAAGAAAACTACCTTCAAAAAAAGCCCAGGTCCAAAAGGCTTTCCAGCAGAATTCTACAAGACATTTAAGAAGAAGCTGATACCAATCCTACTGAAGGTATTCCACGTGATTGAGAAAGATGGAATTTTCCCCAAATCATTTTATGAAGCTAACATCAGATTGATACCCAAGCCAAGTAAAGATCCAACAAAGAAAGAGAACTACAGGCCAATATCTTTGATGAACATAGAGGCTAAGATTCTCAACAAGATTGTAGCAAACTGGATTCAACAACACATCTCAAAAATCATTCATCATGACCAAGTAGGCTTCATCCCTGGGATGCAAGGCTGTTTCAACATTCGTAAAACCATGAATGTAATTAAATACATCAACAGTTGTCAAAACAAAAACCACATGATTATATCATTAGATGCAGAAAAAGATTTTGATAAAATCCAGCACCGCTTCTTGATTAAAAACCCTTGAACATCTAGGCATACTGGGAGCATAACTCAAAATAGGAAAAGCCATTTATGAGAAACCCACAGGCTGCATACTCCTAAATGGACAAAAATTTGAACCATTTCCCTTGAAAACTGGAACAAGACAAGGATGCCCACTCTCACCCCTCCTGTTCAATATAGTATGGGAAGTCCTGGCTCGAGCAATCAGAGAAGAGAAGGCAATCAGGGGTATCCAAATAGGAAAAGAGGAAGTCAGGTTATCTCCCTTTGCAGATGACATGATTGTGTACCTTGAAAACCCAAGAGAATCTTTCAAAAACCTCCTTACACTGATAAAGGTCTTTGGCAAAGTCTCAGGATAAAAAATCAATGTGCAAAAGACAATCGCATTTCTTTACACCAATAATAAACAATCAGAAACCCAATAAAAACCACAATTCCATTCACAATAGCCACAAAAAATTGAAATACCTTGGCATCTTCCTAACCAGAGATGTTTACAATGAAAACTACAAAACTCTGCTCAACGAAATCAAAGATTACACAAACAAGTGGAAAAATATCCCTTGCTCATGGGTTGGAAGAATCAACATTGTGAAGATGTCCATCTTACCTAAAGCAATCTACAGATTTAATGCAATACCCATCAAATTACCAGACTTCAAACTTTACTATAAAGCTACCATCATCAAAATAGCTTGGTAATGCTATAGGAACAGGCATATAGTTCAATGGAATAGAATTGAGATTCCAGAAGCAAAACCTTTCTCAACCAACTCATCTTTGAAAAAGCCTCCACCTACTACCACTGGGATGAGGAGAACCTATCAGTAATTGGTGCTGTGAAAACTGGTTGACCACATGCAGAATATTGAAACAGGACCCCTATCTATCTCCATACACAAAAGTTAAATCCAAATTGATCAGAGACCTAAATGTAAAACCTCAAACCATAAGAACCTTAGAAAACGAAGGATATGCCCTAATGGAAATTGGCATCCAATTCCTGAACAAAACCCAAAACCCACAAACCATAAGAGATAAGATAGACAAGTGAGACCTCATTAAACTGACAAGCTTCTGCAAAGCCAAAGAATCCATCAAGAGAGCAGGGAGACAACCTGCAGACTGGGAAAAAGTATTTGCCAACCCCAGGTCTGAGAAAGGCTTAGCATCTTAGATTTATAAGGAACTCAAATGTGCTGAAAAGAAAAAAACACACAACCCCATTAAAAAATGGGCAAAAGATATGAACAGACACTTCACAAAGGAAGACATCTAAGCAGCCATGAAGAAATGTTCAACCTCACTAATCATCAGGGAGATGCAAATCAAAACCACACCAAGATACCACCTAACTTCAGACAGAATGGCAATTATCAATAACTCAAAAAGAAACAGTTGCTGGAGAGGGTGTGGTGAAAAGGGAACACTTCTACACTGTGGGTGGGAGTGTAAAGTAATGCAACCTCTGTGGAAAGCAGTGTGGCGATTCCTAAAATCTCTAAATATCAACCTCCCATATGACCCCACAATCCCCCTACTGGGAATATTCCCTGAAGAACTCAAATCACTCTATCAAAAAGATACCTGCACATGAATGTTTATTGCAGCATTGTTCACAATAGCAAGAACCTGGAACCAGCTATGCCATCCATCAAAAGAGGACTGGATTAAAAAAATGTGGCACATATACACGATGGAATACTATGCAGTCATAAAAAAGAACAAAATCATGAATTTCACAGCAATCTGGATAGAACTAGAGTCAATAATACTGAATGACCTCCCACAGAAACAAAGATCTGAGTATCACATGTTCTCACTCAAATAGTGGACCTTGAACCTCCACCGTAATACTATAAAAAAAAAAGTGACAGCAGTGGGAAACTTGGGGGGAAGGGAAGAGAGGTGGGATTAACAGTAGTCAATATCTATCTGTGAATGGGGAGACACCCCTTATCAACAAGGGTACCTGAACGAAGCATATTTGTATACCTAACCCTAAACTGTACCCCACAATATCAAAATAAAAAATATTGATAAAAAATAAACTTTACCATTATAGTATAAGTTATTACTTTCAGAATGACTCTCAGCATAGCAGGGATCCCTTTTGTCCTCTGAGATCTTGAATTTTCTCTGAAGTTTTACTGTGAAAAAAAGGAACGTATTTAATATTTTAAAATAATATTTCTACATCTTATTAAAATATGAGTTAATAGAATTATTTATGAAATTAAGAATTATGAAAAGAACAAGTGATGATGCTCCTCTAAAAATTATTAGGCCAGATTTTGTCTGAACAGGTTTAGATGATGGCATTCTGATCTGACTTATATAAAGCAATAGCGTCATTTTCTGATGAGCATTATTACATCATTTCTTTTTTTTTCTTTTTCTTTTTTTTGAGTTGCAGTCTCACTCTGTCACCCAGACTGGAGTGCAGTGGCCACTCCTGGCCACCGCAGCTTCGACCTGCTGGGCTCCGGTGATCCTTCGCTTCAGACTTCCGAGTAGCGGGAATTACAGGCACACGCTATCATGCCCGGTTAATTTTTTGATTTTTATTGTAGAGATGAGGTCTCGCCTGCCTTGTATTACATCATTTCTTTGCTGTGTGTAAAACTTAATATTCTCTACAAATAGTCCCCATCTCTCAATTCATGAATGTTGTCACTTGATTATTATGTTAAGCATCAATATCTTCCTTTGCATGGAAATTGCTCTTTCCCCAGTTGAGGACAAATCCCGTCACAGGAGCCATTTTTTAAAAAAATGGGTTAAATCTAAAAGCTTATCTTGGATGCTAATAATATACAGGTGTTTGGGTGACGTTTGCTTGGTCAAATACTATGGACTGTAACAAAGTATTTTGAGACTGCATGTTTACAAAATGTCTAAACTATCTGATTATGAGTTACCAAAAATGGTAACCTTCCGAAAAGGTGCTACCCAATAGGGTGCCAAAAATTACTATTGTTTAATATTATGCTTACCAATATTATGGAGTTTAAAGATAGATGTGTTGAAAACAATCACAAGCATAATAATCGACGACACAGATGGCTTCAGAGTTCTCTTCTTCAGCACACACCCCTGATGGTCCTCTTCTTATTTTCTGGCCAGCCTGGAACCTCACGTGTGTCCTGTGCCAGCTAGGGCTAAGGCGATGAAGAAGAACGCCCACCAGCTTGTGGTTGTTAGGGCTAGCGGTGCCGGAAGCTGGTTGTGTGATCCTCTGAGGGATATCTCCATGGAGACTGTGACATACACAGAGACAGGAGATGGCAGGAGGCTGGCAGACCGGAGTGGTCTCCTCCTTCTCTGCCGCTGGCGCTCATCCTCTCTCCTGCGCATAACCTCGCAGTTTCTGGTGTGCTGTGACCCACTGTGAGCAGCGCGGGCAGACTTTAGGGCCGGGGCGGAGCCGGGTGGGTCGGGGGGCGAGCGGGGGGAGCAGGGTGTGTGGAGCACCCTAGGGCCCCCGCCTCTGCCTCTCCCGCCCCCTTACCCTCCCCTGAGCGGGAAGCAGCCGAAGCTCCGCCATGGCCTCGAGAGCCGGGGGAATCCGAGGGGACGGTGGAGGCAAGATCCGGACGCGGAGTTGCCACCAGAGGCCGGTTCAGCCTTACCAGCAGAGGCGACCACAGCACCGGGGTAATCTTACCAGCGTTACCGAATCTGTTAAGAATATTGTGCCCGGGTGGCTACAAAGATACTTCAGCAAGAATGCAGATTCGTGCAGCCGCTCAGCAAACACATGTGAGGTCCCAGGCTGGCGAGAAAATAGAGAAGAGGACCATCCAGTGTATGCTGAAGAAGAGAACTCTAATGCCAACGGTGGGAGAATCGCTCCTGAGCCAGCAGCCAGTAATACAGAAGGACCTTCAACAACTAGTACTGCTTCAAATTACCCAGATGTATCAACAAGACCTTCTCTTCATCGGAGCCATCTGAATTTTTCCATGTTGGAATCCACTGTGTTACACATTCAGCCTCCATATCCTCGGGATTCCCAATTGGCAGTTCAGGATTTTTCCTCCTGAAAGAAATTAAAGAGTCTACTTCTCAGCATGGTGATGACAACATCTGAACTACCAGTGGCTTTTCTTCAGGAGCTTCTGATAAAGATATAGCTGTTTCAAAGAACACATCATTACTACCTCTCTGGTCCCCAGAAGCTGAACGTTCTCATTTCCTCTCACAGCACACTGCCACCAGCTCAGAAAAACCAGCATTCAACTTGTCTGCCTTTGGAACTCTTTCCCCTTCACTTGGGAATTCTTCAGACCTTAAAACTGGTCAGCTTGGAGATTCTCCATTTTATCCTGGATACACAAGGTATGGTGGGGCAGCAGCTGCTGTAAGACAGCCTGAACTGTGAAATACACCTCATCAGGCACCAGTCAGAAGACAAATGAAAGCTAAGCGACTCAGTGCACAATCTTACGATGTGACCAGTTCAACAGCTCGGTGCACATTGTAGGCTTTAGAGAAGTTGTCAAGCCTCTTAGCAGATGCCAAAAGAATTCTATCTGTTGTTTCTTTGAATTCTCCTCTCGATAGGACTGAAATAGATATTATTACATATATTCAGACCAAAAGAAGAAAGGTGAAATCTCAGTATCCCCCTGTTCAGAGTCTCATGACCCCAAAGTCAGTTTCCATAGAAACAAATCAAACTATTCATTTTAAGCCATCCCTGACCCCATCTGGTGAATTAAGGAAGATTAATCACAGAACAGATATAATGCACAGTACCGAATATGAAAAAAATATGACACCAGGGCAAAACAGAGAATGAGAAAGTGACTTTTCATGCACAACTTTCAGTTTGCCTGCAACCAGTTGTTTATCTTCTGGAGGAGGTGGTGGAGGTGGCAAGATGAGATGAGAGAGAACACCCTTTGTTGCTTCTAAATCTTCAGAGGAAGAGGAAATGGAAGTACCAGCATTACCGGAAATCTCTCTACCAATCTCTAGTTCTTCACTGTCTACCTTCCATCTTAGTTCCCCTGTGATCACAGCTTCCTCTCCATCACCTATGAGCCCATGTTAGTCATTAACAAACAAGGTACAAATGACCCCTCCAAGCAGCACTAGGAGTCCTGTGTTTAGATTTTCACCTCCAATTGTAAAATCTACTGAGCCATACGTACTACTTCTGTCATCTCCATCATCTATGGGATTTATATTGAGTGTGTGAATTGCAAAAACAGCAGAATTTTCTGACTCTAGTCTTACTTTAGAACCAATTATAAGTAGTTCAGCTCAAGCTGTCACTGCAGTGAATAGTAAAAGTTGCAAGAGGATGATAGATGAAGATTGTGAGGGCCCTTTTAGACCTGCAAAAACCCTGAAAGAAGGAAGTGTTCTGGATGTTCTGAAAAACCCTGGTTTTTCATCACCAAAGGCAGACTCTCTTGCTGCTCAGCCTATCATGACAAGCCCGGTAATTTATACAAGACCAGCAACAACTAGCTTTTCTTCTAGTGGAATTGAGTTTGGGGAAAGATTAAAAACTGAATCCTCATGGCAATGTGATACATGTCTACTGCTGAACAAAGTTATAGACAATAAGTGCATAGCCTGCCATACAGCAAAAATGCCAACAAGAGACCCTGCTAAACAGACTGGAATTGGGACACCAAGTAAAAGTGGCAAAGCAACTCTTTCTGCATCAGGGACAGGATTTGGAGACAAATTTAAACTAGCCCTAGGAACTCAGGATTGTGATACCTGCTTAGTGCAAAGTAAACCTGAAATTATAAAATGTGTAGCCTGTGAAATACTGAAACATGGAACTGGTGTGAAGCGAACCCTAACTTTGAGAGTAGTTTCCAAAAGTGCTGGACTATAACTGCTTCATCTTCCAGCTGCACTGTGACCACTGGTACCTTAGGATTTGGAGATAAATTCAAAAGGCCTGTGGGATCATGGGTATGTTCAATATGCTGTGTTTCTAATAACACAGAAGACAATAAATGTATGTCCTCTATGTCAGAGAAACCAGAAAATTCAGTACCTACTTCAAGAGGCAGCACAGTACCTGTCTCTCTATCATCCGGAAGCTGTCTAGGATTAGACAAGTTCAAGAAACCTGAGGGAAGCTGGGACTGTGAAGTGTGCCTAGTGCAGAATAAAGCAGATTCTACCAAATTGTGTAGAACGTGAAAGTGCAAAGCCAGGCACAAAATCTGAGTTTAAAGGCTTTTGAACATCTTTCTCCTCTTCGAACCCGGCAGCCTCGTCATTCAAATTTGGTATCTCATCATCCTCTTCTGGGCCTTCTCAGACTTCAGCAAGCACTGGAAGTTTTAAATTTGGAGATCAGAGAGAATTTAAAACAGGTGTGTCATCTGATTCTGGGTCTATAAACCCCATGAGCGAAGGCTTTACATTTTTGTAAACCAGTAGATTTTAAATTTGGAGTATCATCAGACTCTAAGTCTGAAGAAATTAAAAAAGACAGCAAGAATGACAATAATTTTAAGTTTGGACTTTCTTCTGGTGTAGGCAATCCAGTTTCTTTAACTCCATTTCAATGTGGGGTGTCTAATCTTGGGCAACAAGAAAAGAAAGAGAAACTGTCTAAATTTTCCCCTTCAGGCTTTGACTTTGGTACAGGTATTACCAACCCCACCCTTGTTGCTACTAATGCCATCATGACCTCTGAGAACAAGAGTTTCAACTTTGGAACCATAGAAACCACAAGTGTTTCAGTGGCTTCTTTCACATGTAAAACATCAGACACAAAAAAAGAAGAAATGCCTGCCAACAAAGGAGGGTTCACTTTTGGAAGTATGGAAGCTGCTTCTCTGCTATCTGCTTCAATGTTTGTTTTGGGAAGGACAGAAGAGAAACAGCAAGAGCCTGACACTTCTCCTTCCCTAGTTTTGGGGAAGAAAACTGACAATGAAGAACCAATGTGTGAACAAGTGTTTTCCTTTTGGAATTCAGGGCAAACCACAGATGAGAGTTCATTACAGCCCACGTTTAGTTTTAGTATGGCAGAAACATCTGAGATGGAAATTGAACAGCCAGTAATGGCTACATTTGCTTTTGGAGCTCAAACCAATACTACAGCTGATCAAGGTGCAGCAAAGCCCGCTTTTAGTTTCTCGAACTCTTCTTCTAGTTCAAGTACACCAGCGACTTCTGCTGGTGGTGGCGTATTTGGTAGTTCCACCTCTTCCTCCAATCCACCTGTGGCTACCTTTGTGTTTGGACAGGGCAGCAATCCTGTGAGTAGCTCTGCCTTTGGTAACACTGCTGAATACAGTACATCTCAGTCTTTGCTATTTTCTCAAGATAGCAAACCAGCAACCACATCTAGCACAGCTACAGCTGTCACGCCATTTGTCTTTGGTTCAGGAACCAGCAGCAATAATACTGTAGCCTATGGTTTCAACTTTGGAGCTACAGTTACATGTAGCTCTACAGGATCCTCCTTTATGTCTGGAACTGGACCTTCAGCACCATCTGCCAGTCCAGCGTTTGGTGCTCATCAGATGCTATCATTTGGGCAAAATCAAGGTGCCAGCCAACCTAATACCTCAAACTTTGGATCTACACTGTCCACAGCATTATTTTCTGCTGGTTCTCAGCTGGCACCACCTACTTTTGGGACAGTGTTAAGCAATAGTCAGCTTCCTGTGTTTGGTCAGCAACCTAGTCTGTCTGCATTTGGAGCTGGAACAGCTCCTAATTTCAGTTCAGCTTTCCAATGTGGCAGCAGCACTTCAAATTTCAACTTCACAAACAATAATCCATCAGGAGTGCTCAGATTTGGTACATATGCTAGCATACCTGCAGCCTCAGTCCCACCTTCCAACTCAGGGGTCTTACTATTTAACCAGAATTCAGCACCATTCACAGTAAGGTCAAATAGGAAAAATAAGTTTTTTGTTCTGGAAGTTGAGTTTCTGGTCGCAAGATAAAGACTGCCATTAGAGGCCGGAAATAAAGGCTCATTGGTGTTAGCACACAGATTTAACAACAGTTAGTGCCATTTTCAGACTGGACTGGACTGTGTGCTGTGGTTATCTGAAGTCAGATCTACCTAAGTACTTATTTAATTTGGAAACTTTCCTCCTTTTTTTTCTTTATAGTAGCTTCATCCCCACACCACCCACCCTCTTTTGAAAAAATAATAGCCAGACTGGGGACTGATTCTACAGCAAAAATATTATATGATCCAGCAGTTTATGCACTGATTTGACATAGTCCCATTATACCCAGGATAGAGCTCACACGGAGAATGATTTTGTACAGAACCTCTTTGTCTGTGCCACTATGTGCATTGATACAAATTTATGGATGCTAGCCAGACTCGGTGGCTCACGCCTGTAATCCCAGCACTTTGGGAGGTGGAGGCAAGAGGATTGCCTGAGTCCAAAGTTTGAGGATGCATTGAGCTATGATCACATCACTGCCCTCCAGCCTGGATGACAGAGCAGCAACCAGTCTCAAGGAAAAAAAAAAAAAGAATTTATGGACACATTGGAATTGTAATTTTATCTGAGGAATTCTTTATAGATTAGAATTCTGTATAGATTAGAGGTTGTTGAAATGAATGATTTCTATGCCAAGTTTGTGCTGGTGTATGTGTGAAGTGAGTGAGTTAGGTGTATTGTGCTAAAATCTTTTGATACAGGAAGCCTGATTAAAGAGTGGTCAGTGCTAAGGACTTGTTAGATCTAGTCCATTCTCCATTTAATAATTATATGCCTTTTCTGTATTTTAATTCTTCTATCACCTGTCTTGCCTTTTTCATTATTTTATCACGAAACTTATGTAAATACAATTTTGTTTCTGTACTTTTTGCATAACATAAAATCTGTGAACTTGAAATTTGAACTTTTGTGTTAGAAATTTTTTTGTTGTTTGTTTAGTCTTGTCTCATTTTATTATGCAAATCCCATTATTCAAAGTTGCCTAAACCCATTTGGAAATCTATTTTAAAAATTGGGGATTTTTTTTTTAGTTGGAGTCTCACTCTGTCACCCAGACTGGA
>NW_007251328.1:1833-3050 GCF_000164805.1 Carlito syrichta | reverse complement strand
CAACTTGGGTTTCAAAACAGGAATCTAGGGAAAGAGAGTCCTCACATACAGGACACAACATGGCCTCCAACTAAGTACAAATAAAGAAACTTTGTTGTATGCGTCCCCAATCCAAAAAATTCCCAAGGTGTCGACTGTGGGACAAACAAGAAACAGAGCTTCGAGCTCCCCAAATGTTTCAGAGCAATTTAGCATGCGGAGATTATGAATCAGTCATCTCAGGACTCCAGAACATTCTGGTTCTCTTAAAAGTTGTAAACGTGTATTGGGCACTCCACGTCCGTTACTTTCCTGGGAACTACTAAGGCCAGATTCCAGGACAAAAGAATCTTCTTGCCATATTTGGATGTAACTCTGGTCTTAAGGAGAACCCTGTAATCCTTCCCCTTCCGTGTCTCTTTTTATTTTGAAATGGGACAAGGGTTTTGCATTTGCCAAATGTTTACTACGTATTTTTAAATGTATCCAGGAATCATGAAATCCACGTCCCTAGGAAACTTCTGGGCATCTGTCTTTTGATATACTGAGTTTGGAATCCACATCGACAGGAAAAATCAGGGCATCTTACTGAGAACGAAATGAAAATCCGGTTGTAAGTGTTCTCATTTTCCGGAATATACCAGGCCCTTGGTAAGGTTTAATCAGCAATCTGGGCATCTGGTTCCGTACATTTTCTTAGCTACTTGCTCTGTGGATTCGATAAATCTGTGATGACAAATCCTCAGGAAATTTTTGTTCCTCTTGTTTGCTGTAATCAAGGATCTGGCCCAACAAATACTTTTGTTTCCTAGGAACATCTACGACCATAAACATATTTGTCAGGAACAAAGCTATATTGGTACACAATTTCTCGATTCATGTGACCTCAAAGCACAGAAAATTCTTCTGGGTGGGAAGATAGTAATTGGGATTTTGGGTTTGGATGATTCCACTTTTTGGGGAGGTCTTGTTAAGGGCAACCAGGAATCTTGAATTCCAGTTCTCAAAGAACATTATGGACGTCTTATTCTTGATATCCAAAAAACTGAAATTCTCGATCACCAGGAATTGTCTCGGCATCCTGCAGAGTGTAGCAGGAAGCTGGGTAATGGAGGTCAACATATACAGGAAACGACACATCATATTGCTAAAGAAGTAAAAGAAATCTTCCTTATATGAGTCCTCAATTACAAAAATTACAGGCCGTCTTCCTAAGAAGTAACCACGAATCAGGTTTG
>NW_007251328.1:0-806 GCF_000164805.1 Carlito syrichta | reverse complement strand
ACATTCTGGTCCTCTTGAGAGTTGTAATCGGGTATCTGGTAGTAAAATTCCCTTAAGTTCCTCGGGACTATTAAGGCCAGATTCCCAGAAAAAAAGTATCATATTGCCGTATTTGGATGTAACTTTGTTCTTAAGATGAACTTGGTGATCCTTAAATTTCTGTTTGAACTTTATGTGGAGAGGGGCCGAGGGTTTTGCAGTTGACAAATATTTAGTACGAATTGTTGAAATGTAACCAGGATTCATGGATTCAACGTCCCTAGGAAAAATCTGGGGATCTGCATTTTTGTACAAAGAGTTTTGGAATCCACATGGGCAGTGAAAATCAGGGCATCTTGCTGAGAACGGAAAGGGAATCTGGTTCATGGAGTTCTCAATCGCCAAAATCTGCAAAGTCTCTTGATACTGTTTAATCAGCAATCTGGGCTTCTATGTCGCCACATTTTTAGTGTGTTTTTTGAAAAGGAACCAGGAATCTTGGGTTCCTATTCCTCAAGAAATTTATGGGAGTCTTTCTCTTGATATCCAAGCAACTGGAATTCTAAGCCACCAGAAAATATGTTCGCGTCTTGCTGAGAATGATGCAGGAATTTCAGTAATGAGAGTCCTCATATACAGAACACTACAAGACCTGTTTATACAGAAGAATAAGGAATCTTGCTTACACCAGTGCTCCATCCCAAAAACCTACAGAACGTCTTGGTAAAAGATAACCACCATTCAGGTTTTGGGAGTAGAAATGTGGATAATGGGAGTCCTCATATACAGGAAAATGCACTGTCTATTGCTAAAGGAGAATAAGGAAT
>NW_007251327.1:166523-173373 GCF_000164805.1 Carlito syrichta | reverse complement strand
GCACTCCAGTCTGGGCGACAGAGTGAGACTCCAACTCAAAAAAAAAAAAAAAACAAAGAATACTTTAAAGGTGACTGAAGATCCGGGCTCGGTGGCTCAGCCTGTAATCCCACACCTTTGGGAGGCTGAGGTGAGTGGATTGCGTTAGCCCGCAGGTTCGAGACTCACCTGGGCAACTTGGCGAGATCGCATCTCTACAATAAATCAAAAAACCAGCCGGGCACGGTAGCACGTGCCTGTAATTCCGGCTACTTGGAAGGCTGAGGAGGAAGGATCGCCGGAGCCCAGCAGGTTGAGGCTGTGGTGGCCGGGAGCGGCCACTGCACTCCAGTCTGGGTGACAAAGTGAGACTCCAACTCAAAAAAAATGAAAATAAAATAAAGATGACTAAAGTTTAAACATGCAAGAATAAATACACTATTTTTTATAAATAAATTCTGGGTTTTTTGGAGTCCCCCCTCATAAATAGGTCAGTTCAGTATGTGAATGCAAGCTGAAAATAAACAAGGCATCATTGTAAGCACACTTGGGGTGACCCTGACAAGGAAAAAGGAAAATCTTTCTAACATAGAGCTTCAAGTGGTGCATCTTGTTATAAACTTTGTGTAGAAAGAAAAGTGGTCGGGGGTAAAAAATAGTATATACAGACTCATGGGCAATGGCAAATAGACTGGCCAACTGGTCAAAGGTCTTTAAGGAGGACTGTAAAACAGAGACAAGAAACATGGGTGGAGGTAAATGAATATGGGAGTGGATGCAAATATGAAAATCTTTGTTTCATGTGTTAATGCCCACCAAAAAGCATCCGACACCGAAGAGAGACTGAACAGTCAAGTAAACAAGATAACTCAACTAGCTGACATCAGCCACCCCAAAAATGGCATGATGGGGACATGAATGATGGGGACTATGACAGAAATGGAGATGAAGGCAGAGCAGGAGGCATAGACTCTCACTTACCAAGGCTAACTCTGGACATCCAACCCATGAGCCCCAATATCAACACTAAACTTGAGCATTATGCCTCAAGCAGACAAAAAATTAAGTGGCAAGTTGACCACAGCCTAGAAGGGCCAGTGATTGATTCTCACAGGAATAGATACTCATTACAGGTGTGGGTTTGCCTTTCCTGCCCCTAAAAACCCTAGCGAGCACCACTACTAAGAGCTTCTAGAGTACTTGATCCATAGACACACAATCCAACCAAGGGAGCTACTTCACAGAGAAAGATTTGTAGCAGTTGGCCCATAACCATAAGAACCAGAGTCTTACCATAACAGTTCCATACAAAAGCAGCCAGTCTTACACAGTATTGGAATGGCCTGCTGAAGGCACAACTAACGTACCAGCTCAGAGACAAGAATAGTATGCTATCCTCTAGTAAGCAGTACAGTATGCAGTATATGCACTGATTCAGAGCTACAATCCCAGTAAAAAGAATACATAGGTCTAAAGTCAAGAAATAGGAGGAGAAATGGCCTCCACTTGCCATCATTCCCAATGATCCACTTTGTGCTTCTTATCCCTGCAATGCTGGACTCTAGGGAGTTTGAGGGCCTGATACCCAAATGGGGAACACTTGCCAGGAGACACAACAAGGATCAGAGAGAACTACAAGTTACAGCTGCAACCTGGACATTTGAGATTCCTTGTATCCAGAGATAAGGAGGCAGTGAGAAGAGTCATCATCTTGGCAAGATCTATTAACCTTCATCCTCATGAGGAAGTAGAACTGCTGCTGTTACACAATGGGAAAAAGAAGAAATATTCATGGAACTCAGATAATTCACTAGGGTACCACTTGATATTCCCTGCCCAATTGTGACTGTGAATGGGCAAATGCAACCACTTCAGCCTGAAAAGGGTATGGTTCTCAGACCCCTAGAAATGAGTTTCGGTCAAACCACAGTAAATAATGAGAACTATTATGGCTACAGTGATGGGACTATAGCCTGTCTCACTAACCTTTTACATTTCCCATTAGGAATAGAGATTCATGGAACCTCCTGAAGGAGCTGCTCTCAGAAACTGTTTGAAGACATGGATATGTGCAGCATAAAAAATAGACTGTGGCAGTCACTTGGATCTCCCCTCAAAAAACAACTGCTGTTCAGGTGCAAGGAGTATAGTTAGCTAACAGCCTCCAACTGCAGCATGTTTAGAATTCATCTTAGCTTCCCAGTCAAGGTCACACTCTTCTTGGGCAGCTCCTAGCCAGTGACTAAACATGGTGGGTGTACTAGAATCTGGCCATTTCTGTCAATGCAGTATTCCTTTAACAAGCAATTTTGTGCCCTGGAGTTCCTTGTTAAGTTGGCTGAGATTTTTCCAGATCTGCATCACAGACTGAGGCTCTCTCTACCCAATTCTGCGTCCTCCCCCTTTTCAGGCACAGATATTCCACCCAAATAAAACTCATGCACTTACTAAATCCATTTCAGAGTTTGTTGCCTAGAGAACCTGAACCAATATACCATGTTATTAGCTCTTTGCATGGATCATCTTATTTAATTGGCTGAAGTATCATTGTTAGTCCCATTTTACAGATGAGAAAATAGAAGCACTAAGAAGTTCATTAACTTGCCCAAGATCACAAAGTAAAAGTAGTGGAACTAAAATTTAAACCCAGACAGTTTGACTCCAGAGTCTGGCTTTTAATCACTATGCTAGGGAAGACAGGATATTATCATGTCATCTTTAGATATTAAGATAAGAGTAGCCGGGCTCGGTGGCTCAGCCTGTAACCCCGCGCCTTTGGGAGAGTGGATTGCCTGAGCCCGCCACCTGGGCAACTTGGCGAGACCTCATCTCTACAATAAATCAAAAATTAGCCGGGCATGGTAGCACACGCCTGTGGTTCCAGCTACTTGGAAGGCTGAGGCAGAAGGCTCGCCAGAGCCCAGCAGGTCGAGGCTGCGGTGGCTGGGAGCGGCCACTGCACTCCAGTCTGGGTGACAGAGCGAGACTTCAACTCAAAAAAAAAAAAAAAAAAAAAGAGTAATTACTTATTCCTATAATTTCAGAGAACAAAACAACACAAGGATAAATACTAGAGAAGAGCAGACTTTTGGCTAGATATAAAAGAAATAATACTGCTAATATTCTAATAATAACAACAACAATAATAATAATAACAAAATGAGCTCCATCAGGAAGTAATCAGGCCTATCACCTGAGAGCTCACATAGTCATGGATACTGTGAGAATGAAGCTTTATAAAACACTTTAAAGTTTACCTAGATTAGAAAAGGTGTATTACTAAATACTATGTGAAAAAAGGGGCTCTATGACCAAGTAAGTTTGGGCAATATATAGCTAAGCAAACTTAAACAAGTTTCTTCACTTTCATTCCTGAGTCTTTAAAATACTAATGTGTAGCCGGGCTCGGTGGGTCAGCCTGTAATCCCGCGCCTTTGGGAGGCTAAGGTGAGTGGATTGCCTGAGCCCGCGGGTTCGAGACCCACATGGGCAAGCGAGACCTCATCTCTACAATAAATCAAAAAAAGATTAGCCGGGCGTGGTAGCGCGCACCTGTAGTTCCAGCTACTTAGAAGGCGGAGGCAGAAGGATCGCCGGAGCCCAGCAGGTCAAGGCTGCGGTGGCCAGAAGTGGCCACTTCAGTCTGGGCGACAGAGTGAGACTCCAACTCAAAAAAAAAAAAAAAAAAAAATACTAATGTGTATTTGCAAATCTCTACACGAGGAATATTAGTATGCTGAAAAACCTAAACTTACTGGACTAAAGAACATTTCCTTACTCCTAAGGAATTCGATTAAGAAATCCTAGTCTAAGATGATTTTTTCCCAAAGTCAAGATCCACTGATACAAAGACTTCAGAAGAAGCTAACAAGAAAAAAGATAATTTTGTAACTGGTTAACAATTTTTCAACCGGTGAAAACATTACTTATCTCCATACCAATATTAGTTTCTCTAATACCTTAAGAGTAGGAAGGCGATATAGAAGCTTTGTCATCAAAATGCATTTTGAATGCAAAACATGCCCTTCTTTGCTTTATAAACAAATTCTCTGAAGATGCACAACAATTCGCCCACATTTTAATTACTGGATTCTCACATTATGACCAATATAAAAGCTTTAATTATTTCAGGTGTACTACTGATGACCTGGTTATTTTCTTTCTTTTTTTTTTTTTTTTTTGGAGTTGTAGTCTCACTCTGTCACCCAGGTTGGAGTGCAGTGGCATGCTCACAGCCACCCCAGCATCGACCTACCAGGCTCAGGCGATCCTTCTGCCTCAGACTTCCAAGTAGGTGTAACTACAGGAGCATGCTACCATGCCCAGCTAATTTTTTGATATATTGTAGAGACAAGGTCTCACCAAGTTTCCCGGGCTGGTCTCATACTCCTGGGCTCAGGCAATCCCCTCACCTCGGCCTCCCAAAGTGTCTGGTTATTTCCATATGACACAGCTCTTAATGCATTTTTCTCAAACATATGCACACTATCATAAGAAAGGACAGATAAAAGTGGGTAAAAATTAGAACGGGAAGAGGCCTCAGTCACAAACTAACTTTCAGAGTTTCAGGATTTTTATTTAAAAGCATATCCTCTTTATCATTTTAGGAACTTTTATGCAAATTATACTACCTTAGTCTTAGTTCTCCTATCTTCCTCAACTACCACCTGCTTCCCACCTTCCCACATTATATTACCTCATCATGATAGCTCACTGCCATTGCCTGGAGTCATTTACATGACATCTATCTTTTCACTCAGTTCTTCCTTTAGAAATACTAAATAGAATACTGAATGCAGAAGGAGACTTACTATTTAGTCCACCACTTGTTTTCAGATCAGAGAACTAAGGCCCAGATCAATTATGATATTTTTCTTTTTCTTCTCCTCGCTAGAGTCCAACAGCATAGTTGTTATATTTTTCTAAAAATAGCAAGTTGGGCGTTTACCTATTTCAAAAATACCAGTATATGAAAGCTGAAATTTCCTAACTATACACACACATAACTGCACAACTTTTTCTTGTACAAAATGCTACATGCCAGTAGTATTCTTAAAGGCAAATAACCAAAAAAGTAAACCAACAAATCTTTACTCTCCTGATATGACTGAAGCATATGGAAAATCTTAAGAAAGAACAAATATAGAGACATGGAGTCACAAGATGAACAATAGTGTGTATTTTGTAGTCAGAGACATATGAATTTGAATCATGGATATGGGTTTAGGCTTAGGAAAATGAAGAAAACTCTCCAAGCCTCAGTTCCATCAGCTGTAAAACATGTAATGGCCGGGTACGGTGGCTCACGCCTATAATCCCAGCACTTTGGGAGGCCGAGGTGAGAGGATTGCCTGAGTTCAGAGGTTCGAGACGAGCCTGGGCAACTTGGTGAGATGTCATCTCTACAATAAATTAAAAAAAATTAGCAGGGCATGGTGGCATGTGCCTATAGTTCCAGCTACTTGGAAGGTTGAGGCGGAAGGATTGCCTGAAGTCAGAAGGTCGAGGCTATGATGGCTGGGAGCGTGCCACTGCCATCCAGCCTGGGAGACAGAGTGAGACCGCAATTCAAAATAAAACAAAAATATGAAATACTGCTGGGCGCAGTGGCTTATGCTTGTAATCCCAGCACTTTGAAAGGCCAAGGAGAAAGTACTGCCTGAGCCCAGGAGTTAGAGACCAGCCTGGGAAGCTTGGCGAAAGCTCATCTGCAGTAAATTTAAAAATTAGGTGTGTGTGGAAGGCTGAGGCGGAAGAATCGCCTGAGTCCAGCATATTAAAGCTGACATAGCTTTGATCATGCCACTGAACTCCAGTCTGGGTGACAGAGTGAGACTCCGATTCAAAAAAAAAAAACAACTTGCAGTGGCCGCTCCCGACCACCGCAGCCTCGACCTGCTGGGCTCTGGCGATCCTTCCCCCTCAGCCTTCCGAGCAGCCGGAATTACAGGCGCGCGCTACCACACCCGGCATGCATAATACTATTGATATTATGAGGTAATTGTAAGAGTTAGAAAGGACATACATTAAACACCTACCAGAAATACAACACTCTGTAGGAAAAGCTTTTATTTTACACAAATAAATAATACAAATAAAAGAATCAAGGAAAATGTCAAAAACCTGGAATCTTGAAGTACTGAATGCAAAAACAGGAGTAAGGGATGATCATGTTGGAACTAAATCACGGAGGGCTGTGTGCCAGGTTAAAGAATCTCAACCTCGCTTTTTAGAAAATGAGCAGAAATTTCCAAGACTGGCCTTACAATAACTTCAAAAATAATTTACCTCAGCTACTAGCATTTTTAAAAAAATATGTACAGTTATAAAATATCACCAGAATCACAAAAAGGCCAGCATGACGTATTGTGATGTTTTATGCTCTTCTCAAATTGGCAGGGCTTTATTTCAAATACTTTTTAGGGGTTGTTTCTCTTGTTCAATTGAAAATGAAAAATGGAGACTAAAGTTTACATAAATTCTGACAGAATGTTTTTACAAAGTTTTGATACTACTTGTTCAATTTATTTTAATAAAGGGAATTTAAGACAGATTCTGTTGTGTTATGCAATAATAATAAAATATATGCCATTTAGTCTTTCTTCATTTTAATAAAATGAATTCTGGAAGATAAAATACCAGACATTAACCATAAAAAGTTAGAAAAGAACCAAACCATAATGCAAACAGAAATGCATAGTTTTTCATATAATCCTACCAAAAAGACTCCAGAACTGCTGTTTTTGTAACTTTATATGGAAATTATAGTATCCAAAGCAACGAAAAGATTGTATAACACAGCCGGGCTTGGTGGCTCAGCCTGTAATCCCGCGCCTTTGGGAGGCTGAGGTGAGTGAATTGCCTGAGCCCG
>NW_007251327.1:165086-165777 GCF_000164805.1 Carlito syrichta | reverse complement strand
CAGGTCGAGGCTGCGGTGACCGGGAGTGGCCACTGCACTCCAGTCTGGGTGACAGAGTGAGACTCCAACTCAAAGAAAAAAAAGAATAAAGAACAATGACTTCTGTATGTATATAAAATTAAATGTCATTAAGAGGTAACTGCAATCCTTAAAATCTGTCAGACTGAGAAATTAATATTCAACTGGACTCTAAATTTTCTTTTTTTTTTTTTGAGTTGGAGTCCGACTCTGTCGCCCAGACTGGAGTGTAAGTAGCTGGAATTCAAGCGCACACCACCACGCCCAGCTAATTTTTTGATTTATTATAGAGATGAGAGCTCACCAAATAGCCCAGGCGGGTCTCGAACCCGCGGGCTCAGGCAATCCACTCACCTCAGCCTCCCAAGGCGCGGGATTACAGGCTGAGCCACCGAGCCCGGCTTGTACTCTAAATTTATATAAATATTTTAGCAGAATTAAAGGAAAACTAAACCTAGTGCTTACAATAGCCTCTTATTGGCGAGACCTCATCTCTACAATAAATCAAAAATTAGCCAGGCGTGGTAGCGCGCACCTGTAGTTCCAGCGTCTTGAAAGGCTGAGGCGGAAGGATTGCCGGAGCCCAGCAGGTCAAGGCTGCAGTGGCTGGGAGCGGCCACTGCACTCCAGGCTGGGTGACTGAGTGAGACTCCAACTCACAAAAAAAAAAAAA
>NW_007251327.1:156196-164947 GCF_000164805.1 Carlito syrichta | reverse complement strand
AGACCAGCCCAGACAACTTGGCAAGACCTTGTCTCTACAATAAATAAAAAATTAGCCGGGTGTGGTAGCGCGCGCCTATAGTTCCAGCTACTTGGAAGGGTCAGGTGGAAGGGTCAGGTGGAAGGACTGCAGGAGCCCAGCATGTCGATGCTGGGGTGGCCGTGAGTGTGCCACTGCACTCCAGGCTGGGCGACAGAGTGAGACTCCAACTCAAAAGAAAAAAGAAATAATCTTAGAACAGCGGTCCCCAACCTTTTTGGCATCAGGGACCAGTTTCCTGGGGGTGGAGGAAGATGATCAAGCATCAGACATTAGATTCTCATAAGGAGCACGAAACCTATATCTCACGCATGCGCAGTTCACAATAGGGTTGGCGCTCCTATGAGAATCTAATGCCGCCAGCTGATCTCACAGCAGACGGCTCACCCACCGCTCACCATCTTCTGCGCCCCCCAGTACCTAACAGGTCACAGACCGGTACCAGTCTGCAGCCTGGGACGTTTGGGAACCCCTGTCTTAGTAGACAGCCTTTTCATATAGTTGAAGTGCTCACACCACCATTCCCATCAGCACACAATGTGGTTAACCAGTTCCACCCACCAGAGTTCATTGTTTACTAAACAAGAAACTAGAAACTTCACAGCTTTTATCCTCAAGCCAAAAACATTCCTTACCATCAAAGAAACTGGCAATTTAACTGCAAGTAAAAGCTTCAACAATTTACTTAATGACTGTAAATAAAAGTGAAGAACCCCAAATAGAGTCTTACCTTACCATGTCACACTCACTAGGATGGTTATAGTAAAAAAAGTGTTGGTGAAGATGTGAAGAAATTAGAACCTTCATACATCGCCAATTTGGGAATATAAAAGGTGCAGTTGCTTTACAAAACAGTCTGGTAGTTTCTTGAAAGGTTAAACATAGAGTTACCGTTTGATCCAGCAGTTCCCCCCTCTCTGTACCAAAGAGAGATAAAAACATATGTCTAGCCGGGCTCGGTGGCTCAGCCTGTAATCCCGCGCCTTTGGGAGGCTGAGGTGAGTGGATTGCCTGAGCCCGCGGGTTCAAGACCCGCCTGGGCAGCGAGACCTCATCTCTAAAATAAATCAAAAAATCAGCCGGGCGTGGTAGCGCATGCCTGTAGTTCCGGCTACTTGGAAGGCTGAGGCGGCAGGATCGCCGGAGCCCAGCAGGTCGAGGCCCACTGCACTCCAGTCTGGGCGACAGAGTCAGACTCCAACTCAAAAAATACAAAAAAAAAAACCAAAAACACACATATGTCTACACAATAATTTACACATGAATGTTCATAACATTATTCATGATAGCCAAAAAATGGAAACAACCCAAACTGATGAATAAATAAAATGCTGTATTTCCACACAATGAAATATTATTCAACAATTTTTTAAAATGAAGTGTTGATATTTGTTACTGAGCCCTAACAGATTATGCTCAGGGAAAGAAACCAGTCATATATCATATGATTCCACTTACATTAAATGCCCAGAATAGACAGGCAAATTGATAGGGGCAGAAAGTATATCAGGGCTGGGATGATTAGGGGAATACTGGAGGCGACTGCTAATAGGTTTAAGTTTCTTTTTGGAGTGATGAAAATGTTCTAAAATTAGATAACGATGTTTGCACAACTCTATGACTATACTAAAAGCCACTAAACTGTACACTTTAAATGGATGAATTGTATGATATGTAAATTATATATCAATAAAGCTGTTATAAAAAATTGAGCCCAGCCGGGCTCAGTAGCTCAGCTTGTAATCCCGCGCCTTGGGAGGCTGAGGTGAGTGGACTGCCTGAGCCCACGGGTTCGCAACCCGCCTGGGCAACTTGGCAAGACCTCATCTCTACAATAAATCAAAAAATTAGCCGGGCATGGTAGCGCGTGCCTGTAGTTCCAGCTACTTGGAAGGCTGAGGTGGAAGGATCGCCGGAGCCCAGCAGGTGGAGACTGCGGTTGCCGGGAGCAGCCACTGTACGCCAGTCTGGGCGACAGAGTGAGACTCCAACTCCAAAAAAAAAAAAAAAAAAATCGAGCCCTTGCTGTAACAAAAAAATACCATAAAATTGAGCCTTACCTAATATTATAAATGCAATTGAAATATATGTGCTCTTCACTTCACAATTTAAAGCCTCTTTACAATTAAGGTTATCTCAAGCTGCCAGAAGAAAGAAGATATAAATATACCCAAATTTTCCCTAAGTAATTAAAAAATGCCAGATTCTTGTTTCCATTTTCCTAGGTCTTATTTCCCGAAACAACTTCTCTGAAAAGGCAATACATTTCATATAAATTTAATTTAATTTTTTTAAATCTAGGGCATGGATTTATTACTTCTATACTTTAAAAAATGCAACAGAATTCCCACCATATATATTAAGTAGCATATCCTTAAGGTTATGTTATCAAAAACAATAAGAAAGGAAAAAAGATGATATACCACTATAGGATTATCAACTAAAAGAAAATATTATAGTTAGAAGTCTAAGGTGGCAAAAACATTTTTCAAGTTTAAATACACAAATGTAAGAATTTTTTTTTGGGGGGGGTCTCATTCCATCGCCCAGGCTGGAGTGCACACTCATGGCCATCCCAGCGTCAACCTGCTGGGCTCCAGTGATCCTTTCACCTCAGCCTCCCAAGTAGCCGGAACTACAGGTGAGCACTATTACACCCAACTCATTTTGTATTTACTGTAGAGACGAAGTCTCACCAAGTTGCCAGGGCTGGTCTCCAAACCGCGGACTCAGGCAATCCTCTTGCCTCAGCCTCCCAAAGTGCTGGGATTATAGGCTGAGCCACTGAGCCCAGACTACAAATGTAAGGACTTTAAACTAAAAGACAATTTATAGAAAAAATTTTAAGATTTTTACAAATAGTTCTATGATACGAAATCCTGAATGCCTCAAAATTCCCATCAGTGTGTATCAAGTTATCGTTTTCTTTTGCCCAATATGAACTGTCTGATTTTTTTAGTTTTTTAAGTTTTTTTGTAGAGATAGGGTCTCACTATGTTACCCAGACTGCTCTCGAACTCCTGGCCTCAAGGGATTCTCTCCCAAAGCGCTGGGATTACAGGCATAAACCACTGCACCTAGCCCTTTTTCTTGATTTCAAAGAATCGATAGAGATTTCCTCATTTTGACTTTATTTTATTAAAGGATTTCAAAAAAGTATAAATATAACACATTACATACTGCTGTAATTTTTTTCAATAGTTCAGTTCTGTAAATGGGCTATTTACAATAATTTAAAAGAAAAATTCAAATACTACTTAATTTGTAAAATAGAAAATGTTTTACAGGTTAAGTATCCCTTACCCGAAATGCCTGGGACCAGAAATGTTTCAGATTTCTGATTTTTTTTTTTTTTTTTTTTTTTGAGTTGGAGTCTCACTCTGTCGCCCAGACTGGAGTGCAGTGGCCGCTCGCAGCCACCGCAGCCTCGACCTGCTGGGTTCCGGCGATCCTTCCGCCTCAGCCTTTCGAGTAACCGGAATTACAGGTGCGCGCTACCATACCCGGCTGATTTTTTGATTTATTGTAGAGATGAGGTCTCGTCAAGTTGCCCAGGCAAGTCTTGAACCCGCGGGCTCAGACAATCCACTCACTTCAGCCTCCCAAAGGCGCAGGATTACAGGCTGAGCCACCGAGCCCAGCTTGATTTTTTTTTTTTTTAATATCTGTATATATTTAATTAGATATCTTGAGGATGGGCCCCAAGTCTAAAGACAAAATTCATTTATGTTTTGTATACACCTTACACACATAGGTCGAAGGTAATTTTACATAATATTTTTAATAATTTTGTGTATGAAATAAAATTTTAACTGTGATTTGACTGCACCCATCACATGAGGCCAAGTGTAGAATTTTCCACTTATGACATCATATCAGCACTCAAAGCATTTCAGATTTTGGAGCACTTCAGATTTCAAATTTTTGGATTATAAATGCTCAACATGTAAAAATAACATTTGCAAATTATTTTATTAAATAAAATTTATTGCTATAAAGTATAAGGCATTCCGCTAACTATATTATTAAAATACTAATTTGGTTCCTCCTTAAATTAGCAATCTCTAATATTTTTAAATTGATCATGCTGATTTTATTTCTTGCAGCAAACTGTATAAATAACTAATGATATTTCAAACTCTTTCTTTTTCTTTAGTCAGAGTCTCACTCTGTCGCTGGAGTGCAGTGGCATGCTCACAGTCACTGCAGCCTCGGCCTGCTGGGCTTAGGCAATCCTTCTGCCTCTGCCTTCCAAGTAGCTGGAACCACAGGCACTAGCAACCTCACCTGGCTAATTTTTTTATTTAGTGTAGAGATGAGGTCTCACCAAGTTGCCCAGGAATGTATCGAACCCTAGGCTCAGACAATCCTCTCTCCTCCACCTCCCAAAGTGCTGGGATTACAGGTGTGAGCCACAGTGCCCAGCATCAAGCTCGTTCAAAATTCAAACATAGAAATTTATTTTCCACTTCCAGAGTCCAAGTTTACCAGGACTCATGGGACTGAACTGCTGCCCTGATTTATATGTTATGCCATTTAATATTCACAACAAATCCTATAAGGTAGGTATTATCAGTTCTATTTTATAGAGGGATAAATTGAGGCTTAAAGCAGATAAGAAACTTTTCCAAGGTCATACAGGATATAAAAAAAGACTGACAGGTTATAAATTTTAGCCCTAATCTACTGTAGTTTATGGGGAAAAGTCTATGTTCTGAGAACATTTCTTAAATTAAGTTTAATAAATTGATAGTTTTTTGGAAACTAAATACATGAACTATTTCTTATTTTTATTTTTTATTTTTTAAATTTTTGGTAGAGACAGGGTTTTGCTACGTTGCCCAGGTTAGTCTCAAACTTCTGGCCTCAAGCAATCCTCCTGCCTTAGCCTCTGAAAGTACTGGGATTATAGTGAGCCAGCATGCCAAGCCAAAAACTAAACATGAACTATAACTATTCTGTACCTGCAACTATATATTTTCCAGTGACTATTATATATAGTTGTTCCTCAGTATCCAGGAACCACCCCAGGATACCAAAATATGCAGCTGTTCGAGTCTCTTATATAAAATGGCATAATATTTGTATATAACCTGTGCAATCCTCCTGTATACTTTCAATCATCTCTAAATTACTTCTAATACCAAAAATAATGTAAATACTATGTAAATCAGCTATTATACGATATTGTTTATTTGTATTTATTGTTTACTGTTACTTGGATGGTTTTTTTTTCCTGTAGATTTTCCATCCTCAGTTGGTGGAACCCGCAGATACAGATGTCCAATTGCACTACGAATGCTGCGCTAATGCAGGTCAAGTACATACAAGCAAAATTAAAGATCAATTTAAAACTCTGAAAATGAATAATTTACAAGTGTACCCTATACACAGAGAATACTAATTTATAAGTTAAAAATGAAAATGGAAAATATACTAAGTCAGGATCAAAATTTATATATATATACATTTTTTTTTTAAAAGATATGAGGTACAATTCAGGATTAGATATGCAAGTGGACATCTCACAGGTAAAGTTTGGGCCTCCCTTTGGTCCCCACTCTGCCTGGTTGGAAATCAGGTTCCCTTATTCATGTTGTATCCTCCCACCACTCCGGTATCAAAGTTGTTTTCTATCAATAAATTCCAAAAGTAGACATAATCTTGTTTAAAAAACAAGGTACACAGAAATTCCAATGCCTGGTTTTTGTTTTTTCCAAAAGGAGAAATGGAAATGAACATTTATTGACAGACACTGTCACTATGTGACAGACACTGAGCTAATCACTTCTGATTACTTTTATCTCATGGAACTTGTTCTACTTCCCTGGGATGGTTACTGTGATTCCAACTATACACAAGAAGAAATTCCGAATCTAAATGTCACACTGCTCTCAGAGGTATAATAAGGATCCTGCCCACATCTGACTCCATACTCTGCACCACATTATGCAATCATCATAAAACACACACACACACACACACACACACACACACACCCCACCCCTTTAGGAACATAAAACTTAAGCTAAAATTCAGGCAGTAATCTTTTAAACAAGCTTTGTGCCTTGCAACCAGTGTGCGGCCAGCACATAACAGGTGCCAAATAAGTTTACTCAATGGCATGAATAGTAGTAGCTTAGCAAAAGAGGAAGGAATGGTATCATTTCACTCTGTCTTTCTAAAGGAGTTAATATAAAACTAGCACTTACCAGGCAACATATACAATTATCTCCTTAAAGAAAACACTGAATCAGGAATTGGAAGAGAAAGGAATAATCATATAAAAAACTATTATCAATGGAAAAGGCAAGATAAGACATAGGACAGAGACTCTAACACATTCTACTCAATAACAACACTTGTCTGACCCTGCCTTGTTACAGTTAATTAAACTTGTCCTGCTTCTACAGTTAGCTAATTGCTAGCAGAGACCTTGGTAATTTTTGTGTTTCACGAATACCTAACACAGGATCTGGCACTTAATATCAATAGATAAAGTTTTATTAAAGCATTGTACAGGCTACAATATTTTTTCAGATGTATTTATTGTAAAATCTTGAAAGCTAAATATAATAGCTGAAGTATCTACATTTTACAGACAATGACATCAAGGTCTATTAAGTGCCAAGGCCACGTATCCTTCTATACCACCACAGCTAGGCTCTCAACAAATGTTTGTTGATTCAATCAGCTGTCCTCAAAATATCATTTTTCTTTCTAATGTTATAATGCCAATATTTGTTGCTATGAGAAATGACCATATTGCCCATTTAAGACTAATAGCTTTGCTAGAAAATAGACAATTTCCTTCAGTTCAGCAGAGTTAGTTAACTTTAAATTTACTATATCAGTAATTCTCAAATTTTAGTAGTACTAAGAATCAGGAAACTTGATAACAGTGAGGATCTTTGGAACTTTATTATCCCAAGAATTCTGATTCAAGGGACCAGAAACTGCATATTTTATATATACTATGTATATATTATATAACACGTGGCATATGTTATATATAATAATATTATATATATAAAATAAGACTCTCAACAGGTTCTATTATTGGTGGTCTTTAGGGACACATTAAGAACTGCATTGAACTTTTTTTTTTTTTTCTTAAAAAGACAGGAGTCTCACTACACTACATTGTCCAGGCTGGACTTGAACTCCTGAGCTCAAGGGAGGTGTGCACCACCGTGCCTGGCCTGAATTAGACTTCTAAAAGCCTAAATTAATCTATCAAAAAATTTGTAATAAGCCAATTTTTTACAGTTAAAAAATATTTAAACAAAATCTAACATGAACAATGCAAGGCTATAGCATCTAACAGAGCAGGTCCTGAAAAACACTAACCATATCAAACTTCCTCCCTAGACAGAACTCTCTATGCTGCATAGGAGGTTAAGTCAGAGATCGTTTAGTTAGTTACCCATATTATTCTGCTTTAATTAATGAATTCAATTATGGTTCCTTCAGCTAAGCAGAGCTATTAATGTAAATTTAGTAAAACATCTGTATAGGTCATATACAAATGACTGAATGTAAAATGAAACAGCTCATTTTGAACCTAATATACAGAAATAATAATTTTTAAAATCACCATCAGTACAAACCCATTTTAAACTTTGAATGACCATCAAAATATACTATCTGTGAGATTATGGGTGATTTCTTTCCCACTATTAAATATTTATTAAGAGCCAACACAGGGCCACCATGTTTTCCTAAGCTTTGGCCCCCTCCTCTACTTTGGGGAGGTGACTCCTCTCTCTCTCTAATTCACTTTCTAAATAAACTATATTTTCAAAAAAAAAAAAAGAGCCAACACGGTACTCTGTACTTCCCAAATTTTCTACAACATGCATATTTATTTTTCATGATTATAAAAGTTTTTGAAGTACCTATATATCCTACAACCTTCACTACATACACAAGAAAACAAGAATATCCTGTAATCCCCTTTATCACAAACCATAAACATTATAATATGTGACTTACGGTATCAAACTGCAATCACTAACTTTTTTTACATTAATACCATAAAAAAATCTTTTCTACTTTTAAAATTCAGCGTGTATCCCATTTCCATCAGATATCTGTTATTAGGATAGTTCGCACGACTTAAAATCCTCTTGCCAACCATTCTCTGGATCTGTTTAGGTGGAACATTTTTGTAACGACAACTGAATCATTAAAATATTTCCCTCTCTTATGGGGCAGGAGGTGGGGAGGGAGATCGACCTTTGTAAAATATATGTTTATAACTGTGAGTGTTTATCTAGGAAACTTAGCATCGCAAAGCTGGGATGGGGCTTTCTCCAGGGCAGACCACGCTTAGAGCAAGATGTAACAGAAGAAGGCAGGGATGAGCTACCGCAGGTGATGAAATTTCACCTCAAATAAGACGCAAAAGGTTGTTCTCAAGTCGGATCCGTGAATGACACTCCAGGAGTGCCAGGTGCCCTCAGGGTCCCGCACTCTCGGCACCCCAATTCTCACCTTGCCCTGCCTCCCCTCCCCCCTGGACTCTGCGGGACTGAGTATGGGGCGCCGGGCAGCGAAGGCTGTTTGCAAGCCGGCGTCCTCTGCCTCCCTCCGGGAAGAATATACACACGCAGGGCCGGGGCCAAGAGGCTGTGTTCCGCCGGGGGCAAACCCGAAGGGCGCCCGTGCCCCCGCCAGCCCCCGCTCCACACACCGGGCCGCGCCGGAACC